>NW_010398163.1:570-7223 GCF_000710305.1 Buceros rhinoceros silvestris | reverse complement strand
CAGCAGGACATGGTCAGATGCAGATAAAGTGCTATAGAAGGTGAAAGTTAACATCCTCAAATCTGATCAAATAACATTTGGGTTTTAAACTGATACTGTAAATCACAAGGAATTACAAAGCTCTGGCTTGATTCAGCTGTTGAAACAGGCTTAATATCAAAGCAGCCTTTCATTCAGCACAAGATTGTGCTCTGAGACATTCTCAGGCATGTAGCAAGCAGAGATTGTCATTCTAGCAGACTCTCATGGCCAGACGGACCCTTTCCCTGAGTGGGCCTGATCTCTGACTATATGCATGAAATAATCGCATATAATCTGATGTTATTATATACAATTGCATGTATGTTATACACATAAATGTAATAATACACTTACAATTCATACTGTTAGTTGCTTCATAAGGCTATTTTCAGCTTCTTTGCCTCAATCATTTTAATAACTTCAGAAGTCAAGATGCTCTCATTTCCTTTTAAAAATCTACAGATCTGTTGTTTTCACTGTAGATTTTGAAAGAAAATTTCTGCGGAGTTTTCCTGAAGTTATACAAAACCTGTGCAAAGGCTTAATTCTGAGTATCAAGAAAGTTGAAGGCACCCGGAACCCCACATTGCAGATGCCATCTCTTGAAAAAAAAACATTTACCACTCATGCTCACACAACTATAAAAGCTAAATACGCCAGTCTGAAAATAACCATGGTCTTAATCTCATTGCTTATCTCTTCCCCAAATTCTCAGGGAAGATACACATGAATAATCGGTCAAGGGAAGTTGTGTGAGGACCACTGCTTGGTACTGCAAAAAGCTACTTTGAAGTGGGGTGCAGACTGGATCAATTTCTCACTGTTAATAAAACAGCTGAGGCTACCAGAAAGACCTTTGTTATCTGTACTGTAGTAGCGCTTAGACCACAAGCGGGGGGAATGCCAGCAGTCATTTCCCTCAAACACATACACTCACACATATATCCATGTTCTGACCAAGGGTAGAGGATGCGATGGACGTCTGCAATGCCATGTCGTAAATCAGGATGGTTCTGGGGGGTGAGAGGAACACTTCTTCAGAGGCAGCATTAGTGGGGTTGGCGTCAGTTCTCGTGTGAAGAGCAGAAGCAGAAATACAAGGATTTGGCCATGGAGCCTGGACTTGTTCCCACAGGACCAGGGTTGCCTAGGCAACTTTCCTGCAAACTTAGGGTAATCTCGTGGCTATTGAATTCCCTGGATCGGGTAAGAGGAGGAACATTATTGCCCAACAGTGCAGGGCTATTCTCCTTTGATTCCATGTGCAAAAACACTTGAAAGTTTAGGAAGGCTTCTGTCTGGGCTGACACGACCTAAAATAAAAATCACAAATTTCTACAGCTTGAGTTCTAGGTTAAACTCAGCAGCTGCATCCAGGCCGGCTTTGGGCTGGGTCTTTCACACTCCCAAGAAAATCACAATCACTTTGCAGCCAGCAAACATCTCCTGGGAAAACCTTGACTCTGGGTCCACCACTCGACATTACACCTCTCCCCTTGTCCCATTTTTCACCTTCCCTGCTCCTCCTTAATGATGCTATTTACCCAATAAGGAGCAAACTGTCACACAGACTCTTGCTGAATAGTCACGGTGAGTCAAGGATGTTGCATGGCAGCATCAAGAGTAATAATTAACACTATGAAAACAAAACTGCTAATTCCCCTTTTAGGAGATTTAACAAATAACATTAGCCTTGAGCATAACTAAGTACATTTTAACACGGTTCTTTACAATAGGGGTTCAATTACCCATAGCTGATTTTTTTTCACTGTAGTCATAAATTTAATACCATGCTAATGAGTCAGCGAAGAGTAAACTGATGGGTAGTTTCATTCAGACTAGAGCTATTAAGAACATTTTCAATTAAACTTTCTTTCTCCTGAAAATGCAGTTTTGTCAGTGTGAAAATGCTTTGCAGTTAAATATTGATTTCAAGGATATTTTCAAGAAAAAGATTTCATGGATCAAGATAGATTCTCTGAATACCTCACAGATGAAAGAAAACACCACTTAGTTCCTTTCAGTGCAGATCTGGTATTTTAACACGGCTCTGTTCGACAAAAAACATTCGAAGAACTGTTTTCTTCCAGAGCAAAATAGAAAAGAGTTCCCAAAACTTCTGTGAAAATAAGGTTCTTTATTCTAACCAATTCTAACACTGACTCCCTGCTCTAACTATCTGGGAAATAAATGCTGTCATTGCCAAGGGATTTTATCAGGTTGTTTTGCAATCCCAGTAAATTGCTGGACATCTGATTGTAAGGAAAAAAGCAGCAAATGCAAAGTGATGATCTAGTTGAACGTTTAAATTGTATTAATTGCATCTGGTAAATGGACTATGCTGTTTATAGACAAACGTTGATTTACTTTTGTGTCTTTGTCAATAGCTTTGATTGGGTATTGATAACATAGTTGAAGTTATATTGCTCCTCTATTAGAATGAAATATTGCTCTGTTTAATAGTTTGCTCTCTACTTGAAGAAGTTTCAGGCAATTCAAGGAAAAGTTGGCTTAGAGTAAACTCAGACTAAATGGCTAGTAAGGCAAGAAAATAATAGCAGCAAAGACCTTAGAAAATAACGCAAACCCTAAAAAGTAGTGAGGAATTAAGAATCAGAGTACATATTAAGATCAATGCAAATATATAGAAGACAATTACAGATAAACTTTTAAAAATAGATGTAACTTTGATCCAAGATCTGAGTTCTAAGTGAAATTCCTGGCTTCTCTCAAGAAAATATGTAAATAAAGAGCCCAAGAATCACTGTTAACATCAATATGGCTGCATAGATGCTCAGTTCTCAGAAGTTCCTATCTCCAACAGACATTAAATATAGACTCAAAACTCTAGATTTAGGCAACCATCTTTAATTACAGGGGTTGTTACAATGATCTCAAAAAAAATCAACATTGAACATTATCTCACTGACTTTGCCTTTTTTAGTCCAGTTAGGCATCACGATCCATTCTTCTAGAAATCAGGCAGATACGCGTTCCAAAGACAGATGTGCTGCCATGCAGAAGACTCCAGTTTAGTTTATAATGCTGGCCAGTCACTAGAAGTAACCCCCTGCAGTTAGGAACCTGACCCCACACAACTAAGCTCAGGTGTTTTCTTTGATTCCTGTATGCTTTGGACCACAAAAACACATCATTACAGAGCACAGATGCCTGAAAATCTGCATCTGGGTCCGTGGGATGTGCTGTGTCACCCTCTGCCTCACACATGACAGAATCACAGAATCCTTTTGGTTGGAAGAGACCTTTAAGATCGAGTCCAACCATTTACCCAGCGCAGCCAGGTCACCACTAACCCCTGTCCCTCAGCACCACATCGACACGTCTGTTAAACCCTCCAGGGATGGGGACTCCTCCACCTCCCTGGGCAGCCTGTTCCAATGCTTGACCACCCTCTTTGGAAAGAAGTTTTTCCTCCATCCACTTCAGAGCACTGAGCAGAGTGGGCTCACGGCTTTTTTTTTCAGCAGGTCTTTCCTACGGACAGGCACCAAGCTCCCGTGAAATCTGTCTGGAATGACCTTGGACATCAGAATAAGACTGTATTTTGCCCCAGAATGAGACTCAGTGATACAGTTGGATTTCTTTTCCTATTTTAGGGCTTCATTTTATGCCAAGTTAAAGACAGACGTCACCTACATTTTATTATCAATTTCCTTCCTTCTCTTTTCTGGAATTAATATTCACATAACATAAAAATTATTAAATCACAGCAAAACATCAAAGCCAAACAATTTCTGAGTAAACCACAGTCCTATTTCAGGGTCATCTTCCTCCTTCTGCTTTTCCCCAGTCACTGACTGTGTACTGGGACTCGAGCAACTCCCAAGTGGTATTTGAGAGACATTTCTGAAACCTCTTCCTCTTAGCAGAATATTTAAGCTTATTAATTTTAAAAAAACACCTCATAAGAGCCTGCAAACAAAATCCCCTTTCCTTGACAATGGGGCGGAAAAAAATAAAAGCTGATAAATAAAATAAAGGGGTCAAAGTGTGGGGGAGTTCCCTGTAAAAAGTTTAAAAAAAAAGAAAAGTAAAAAAAAAGGAATTGGAGGCTGCAATGCAGGAAATGTGTGGTTTATAGCAAACAGTGAGATACAAAGAGAATTGTCCAGGTGAAAGCGTATGATTGTGTTACAGTGAACTCTAGCTAAATGAATATCTGACACTAAATAAATCTCTTAATAAAATTACTGCACTCTAGTACCCTACACACTCTGCATATGTAATAAAACTCTTTAAAATGAATAGCTGATAAGGAAATGAACCTGTTCAGGGAATGAATAAACACACTTTCGCATATACACACAGAAATACCAAATGGTGAAACATACTTGTAGTGATTATCAGACTGTTAAAATAATAACCCCGTGAAACAAATAAATCTGCCCCACAGCAAATTATGTCTGTGCTGTACTTATGGTGAAACCTTCTACAAACACCTGATAAAAGAATAAACCTGTTAAAGGAATAAATTGACTGTACACTGAGGTTATCCGCAGATTTACACTGGACTGCAGTGATAAACCTTCTTTTTCATTAGCCCAATAGATCATAGGATATACAGTACTTACAAATGTTTCAGCATTAACTGTAAGCGGGAATGCTCTGCTGTATGTATGCATTTGAGGGCAGGGGGTCAATAAATAGACTGGATGTTGCTTCACGAAGTATCTGTCAGTGTGCATTAGCAGAATACCTGATCAAGCGATGAGCTGGCTGTAAAACATTTCCTGCACGTCTGAACTTCCAGACCATATACACTAACGGCAGCCTGGGCTTCGGCAGGTGTAAAAACCATGCAAGTTTTTTAAATACTTAACCCCGTGCATCCAGGATTTAAAAAAAAATCAAATGCAGTGCAACCACAATACGTTTCTGCTGTTGGATTTTAACCTTTCTAGATACGTCCTACCCAAAACATTGCCAAACCTTATGCCAGAGAACTGCACCTCGCTCTGAAACACTAAAATGCAAGAGACGTGGATAGCAAAGGCTACCAAAGAGCTATGGGCAGTCCCCACAGCCATGCTCACAACACGTCCTTGAATTGCTCCTACACAGCAAAGGGGACAAGAGGAATCAGGATCAGGCCCCTGAGGCACCTTGCAGGGGGACCAGAGCTGCTTCTTAATGATGATGTTGACCTGCTCAGGCCATAGCCGGACTGGAAAGGGTACTGCTGGAGAGCAGGTTAGGTCTCCTTTTCTGGCTGCCCAAAGGTTCTCGGGTGTCATGGAGTATACGGTGTTATAGATATTTCTCCTGGAGTGCTCCAGCAGCAGCACCACCAGGGGAGTGCAGTCAGCCCCTAAGGCAGGCAGATTTTGGGCAAGGGTAGGAGATACCCGGGCAATAATTGACATTTTGTGGCTGTGAACAAAGATTAGGCGAGGGAAAAGACAGTAAAAATTCTCTAGTGAGATAGAGGAGAGAGTATTTTCCTCAGAAAAAGCCAAAATTATCACCATTGGATGAGCCATTACCAGACGAATCCCACATTACATACAGGTCAACTTGTGGATCAGAAAAAAGAGATTCAGGACTCTGCTCCCCACCAACCAGCCAAAAGGAAGACAGGAACAATCCCATTTATCCCTCCAAATTTCCAACAGACTCTGATTTAAGTGGCAATATTTGAGACACAAATGCTCAGAGCCGTGAGTTCACATATCACAAGGCTCTGCATGGGAAGCACAGAGCATCCTCTGGCTCCAGATCTACTGCTGTCCATCCTCATGAAGCCAAACCGTTTTTCAACAGAATGGTTTTGCCAGGATCCAGCATATTTGTATAAGCCACATGAGTAAGTTTAATAAAATCTAAAACCCGCAAAAATATGAGAAGCTACTCATGTTTAAATTCCCAGGGAGCTCAGGCAAATGAACCTCCTGATGGGTCTGTTGATTCAGCTCAAGCCCAGAGTTAAAGGAGGTTGAAGAAAAGGAAAAAGAAAGGGAGAAAACTTCTATATTCTTGCCAGTGTTCCAGAAGAGGGGAGGGACAAGCAAGTAATGTGGAGAACAACTAAGATGAAATGTGATGTTGAAATGAATAAGTAAGTTCATTATATTCTACAACATGATAAGACTTTCCAGGGCTGATTACAACATTAAGGGACGGCACCGCAATATTATAAATTACAGGGTGAAGCACTCCTGTTTCTGTCTCTATATTTCTAAGGTGGGAGAAGTTAATTATTTTTATAGGTCTAGATATTGCAAGGATGAGGATATCAGAATATCTTGTCATCAAGCCTAAAGACAGCAGTGGAGAAGAGGTGGAGGGGAAGGGGGGGAACAACCCCATTTAAAGAAAATTATTATAAAAATACTAAAAAAGATATATAGATTTTTTGACCTACATCCATCATTTTTACATGCCTAGGTACTTCATGCCTTGTCTCCATGAACCATCACTATGTTATTTTTCATGAGGGTGAGAGTAAATGGCCAAAGCTCAAGACTTGGAAGTAAAAAATTAAAGAAATAAATATATAAATAAAATCAACATGAGTGAAAAGGTTAATGAGAATTGGTATGATTTTATTATTATTAAGGAACGCAGGGGGAAGAACAGCGTTTCTAGCACTCTAAGTGGCCTGTGGTACAATC
>NW_010398163.1:284-513 GCF_000710305.1 Buceros rhinoceros silvestris | reverse complement strand
AGGAACCCTGAATTATATTCAGCAATTTTTTTTTTTTTTTTCAATTGCCCACCGCAGCCTATATTACAAATACATAAATCATAATGTTTCAACAAAAGCAAAATTTAATTTTCTCCTTTCAGCTGTTATCTGGGCTGGGTGGTATATGGCAGGCTGTGGCCGAGTCATTTATTACACTTGCTGAATGGATAATGGCAGGGAGAGTCTATTATACCCAGCTTTGTTAGGG
>NW_010398163.1:0-213 GCF_000710305.1 Buceros rhinoceros silvestris | reverse complement strand
TAATGGCAGGGAGAGTCTAGTATACCCAGCTTTGTTAGGGCTTTGAATGTGCTACTGAAGCCTGTGGCAGTCTAAATCTCTTTACATCTATAATAGATACACAGCACTCTATTATTTCATGCCAGAGCAAAATTAAATAGTTGTGTGTAGGGGGAGGGGGAGAAAGGAGGGCTGGGGGCGGGGGAGCGGAGGGGCTCTGGGGATGGCACTGGG
>NW_010398162.1:65058-75485 GCF_000710305.1 Buceros rhinoceros silvestris | reverse complement strand
CACGAAGCCAAGCCATGATGATGATGGTAACAATGCAGAAGGCTGCAGAAGAGATTAAGCATAAATTTGGTACAACAGTGATTATTCCAGGCAAAGAAGAGATGTTCCAGAGACAGAGCACGAGAATATGCCTTGTTGATTGTCTGTGGTGAAGAAAGAAGTAATAACATGCTGTGGAAAGAAGTTTGGTGTTACCTAAGGCTTACATAACCAGGCTTCTTAGTGAATGAATTTCTATTTAAAGTTATCAAGGTACCTGTGATGGTGTGAAGAAGCCTGTTTTTAGTCACGCAGGGAAACTGAGTTTGGAGGTACTGGAATGGTGCAATGAGAATGAATGTGGTCCAGATAGACCCTAAAATGCGAGGCTGAAAAAAAAATTTTAGGGCAAACTTGTTTTCAATTGTAATAATAAGCAGAGTGAAATAAAGATATTTTACAGGAACCTTGAAAGACCTCTAGACTTTAAGAAGTTGCAATGTACAAAAAAAAAAAAGACGTTTTTCTTTCTTCCAGTACTTCATCCACCAAATTTCATTTATTTTATAAATTTGCACTTATCAATGCTTAAGCTGTTCTAGTACCCGAGATCCTAGCTTGGTGGGTTGGTTCTCACTCACGGTGTCCATTTCAATTAAACAGACTTGGGTTCTAGCATTGGTATTTTTCACTGGAAAAGACTTTACAGAACCACAGGACAGTTTTGGCTGAAAGAGACCTTTCAGATCATCAAGTCCAACCATTAACTCAGCACTGCCAGATCACCTCTAAAGTGTGTCCCTCACCGCCACATCTACAGTCTTTTAAATATCTCCAGGGATGGTGACTCCACCACCTCCTTGGGCAGCCTGTTCCAGTGCCTTACCAGCCTTTCTGTGAAGAAATTTTTCCTAATATCCAGCCTAAATCTCCCCTGGTGCAATTTGAGGCCATTTCCTCTTGTCCTATGGCTCGTTACTTGGGAGAACAAGACCCCACCTCACTACACCCTCCTTTAAGATAATTGTAGAGAATGAGAAGTTTTCCCCTCAGCCTCCTTTTCTCCAGGCTAAACATCCTCAGTTCCTTCAGCCACTCCTAATAAAATTTGTTCTCCAGACCCTTCACCAGCTTCATTGTCCTTCTCTGGACATGCTCCAGCACCTCAACATCCTTCTTGTAGCGAGGGACCCAAAACTGTACACGATATTCAAGGTGCACCCTCACCAGTGCTGAGTACAGGAGGACAATCACTTCCCTGCTCCTGCTGGCCACACTATTTCTGATGCTGTTGGCCTTCTTGGCCACCTGGGCACACAAGTGGCTCATATACAGCTGACTGTTGACCAACACTCCCAGGTCCTTCTCCACTGTGCAGCTTTCCAGCCACTCTTCCCCAAGTCTGTAGTGCTGCAGGGGCTTGTTATGTCTGAAGTTCAGGACCTGGCGCTTGGCCTTGTTGAACTCGTACCATTGGCCTTGGCCCATCAATGCAGCCTGCCCAGATCCCTCTGTAGAGTCTTCCCACGTTCAAAGAGATCGACATACTCCTGTCTAACACGGTGTCTGCAAACTTACTGAGGGTGCACTCAATCCCACTTTTGCCCAGACGCCACCTGGATTTAACTCCATTTACCCTCTGGACCTGGCCATCCAGCCAGTTTTTGATCCAGCAAAGAGCACACTCATCCAAGCCAAGAGCAGTCAGTTTCTCCAGGAGGATGCTGTGGGAAATGGTGTAAAGAGTTTTACTGAATTCTATCCCAGATCCCTCTGTAGAGTCTTCCCACGTTCAAAGAGATCGACATACTCCTGTCTAACACGGTGTCTGCAAACTTACTGAGGGTGCACTCAATCCCCTCATCCAGATAGTTGATATTGAAGAGTACAGGCCCTAATACTGATCCCTGGAGACACCACTGGTGACTGGCTGCCAATTGTATTTAACTCCATTCACCACCACTCTGGGCCTGGCCATCCAGCCAGTTTTTGATCCAGCAAAGAGCACACTCATCCAAGCCAAGAGCAGTCAGTTTCTCCAGGAGGATGCTGTGGGAAATGGTGTAAAGAGTTTTACTGAATTCTATGTAGACAACATCCACAGCTCTTCCTTCATCCACTAAGCAGGTCACCTTGTCATAGAAGGAGATCAGGTTAGTGAAGCAGGACCTGCCTGGGCCTGATCAGCTTGTTGTCCTGTACGTGCTGCATAACAGTATTCAAGATGACCTGGTCCAGAGTCTCCTTTACATTGAACGCAGCTGTGATTTCTGAAGTGTTGGCAATACGCGGCCTTTGTTCCAGAGATACTGTATGATTATACTCTTGATACAGGAACACATAGATCTGTAGCAAAATCCGTGTCTACACATGTGTAAGATGTTCTTCTTTCCTGTCTTTTCTTCCCCCTTCTTCATCACTATACTTTTCTCATAGCCTTGCAGCCTATTTCAGCATTACTCTGCTCCTGAAGCAAAAAAAAAAAAAAAAATTATTGAAAAATCTCTTTTGAAAAGCATGTGAGGATTTCACAACTAATGGCATAGCTTTTTAATCCTGAGGAAAACCTTGTAGAACAACTAATGATAGTTTGCCATGCTAAATGTGTTTATTGCAATAATAGCGTAACATTAAATGACAAATAATTATTCATTATAAGAATATTTACACTGAATTTATTAAAATTTTCTAGCTAATTTACATAATTTTGTATTTGTTATATAGGAATGGTTATGTCTGTTTATATATAAGGAGTGTCTAGATATATTTTATGAATTCATAGAAGTAGAATTTTGATGTTTGAAATCTACAGCTTCTATTAAAAAAAGGCATCATCTTATTTGTTTGGTGTGTGAGAGGTCAGAAACATGAGGCTACATTTCATGTGCTTTTAACTAGGCTGCTTACCAACTGACATTATTGTTTGATAAATTACCTGTATATGTTATTTTCAGGCTCTGCCTTAAATTTGAAGGTCAGTGGCCCTTCACGTCATGATTCACGAGACCCAACATCCCCTAATTCTCACAGAAATTTCCCTTCTGTTATGCTGCTGACCAAATCCATGCTTCCATTTTTGCTTGCAGTTCTGCCTTGCGCTATTGTTTTTGCTGATCGATCTCCATCTCTCCTTGGCATGGCCCTGAAATATTTCAGCTTGCTCTCCTTGATGTTCTGGGAGCAGTAAATGGTTCTTTCTGCGTTGCTGGAATATACGCTCATTTGTCTTTTTCCGTCTCTGATGTCTCAAACGTATATCAGCCACACAGAATCTCAAAGGACTCTGATGACTTCACATTTGCTGCCTGGAGGATCTAGCTTTCACAGTTATACCTAGCAATAGATCAATTGTCAGTGATTACACCAGACTGACCTTTATGAGCAGGTCTCCAACCTGCCCTTTTATCTCTGAATGCCTTTTAATTTAAGGTCTGCTGAATATGGCATAGCCAACCTTATCTAGATGTCACCTTGTTCAGACGTTGCTATCTTTATGCATAATGAAGACTGTAGTAGTAGTTCCTGTAGTTCCTGTATTTCCTGTATTTCTCTCCTCTCACACTTCTTTTTGATCTAAATAAAACAGACCAATGTTTTTCTTTCTTATTCTTTATTGCTATGAATGTGCTTCTTCTTCACAGAAGAAAGAGTCAGACCCACAATTTTAATCAGCTTACTTCTGTGACATTATCACAAATTCAACTTGAATTTTAAAGAGACTAAAATTTTGGACCTAGATTGAAAACTTTTCCCTGTCAGACTTTTTTTCAGGAACAAGTATACTTCTGTGGCAGATCAGAAAATTACACCCATGACGCAATTCTTTCTCACTTGGAAGTTTTCAATTTTTTAGCAAATTTCTTATATTTGTTTCTAGAATATTAAATGAAATAATTTCAACAATATAATTACAGTAAAGTCTCTTGGTTTATGGATTCTCCTTTTTCAGGAGACTTGTAAAAAAAGTGGAGTCTACAGTGGTATGTGCTGAGGCTTGTCTTATTTAATATCTTTATCCGTACTTGGAGGAGCTGATGGAGTGCTTGCACCTCAGGTTTGGAGACGACTTTAAATATTAGCAGGACAGATGATGCACTGAAGGGGAAGCCTGCCATTCAGAGGAAGGCAGAGAGGCTGGAGGAATGGGCTGACAGGAACGTCACAAAATTCAGTAAGGACAAAAGCCAAGTTGTGCAGATTGGAAAGAAGACTTTGCTTTGAGCCTGAGGATAGACTAGAGACCTTCTTAGGTCTCTTCCAAAAGGAATTATTCTGCTATTCAGTCATTTGTCTTACTGGAAGCAACTGCTGTAGATTCAATTTCTAATAATTGAAGCAGACTATTGAAAGGAAACTATTGCAAAGGCCTGCTAAAAACCGTGAGAACAGAGCTCTGATGTACCCATAAGCTGCCTGGAAAAGTTAACGCTGTATATCAGTGCATCCAGCTGTAATTTGTAGATCACTGCTTAAGGTATGTAAAGTATTACTTGTGATCTGTCTCTCTTCAGTTATGGCATCTGTCCCCTAAGGGATACTGTACCTCTGAGACTGCTTCTTCTATTAAGACACACTTTTTGTAACTTTATCTGCAGGGCAAGATTTACAGATAGCAATCACACATCCACGTGACACAGTTCTGAATTATTTGAAAAGGATCTTCTTGATGGGGTTTTGGACTATTTTTGTGTTTTCTAAGAAATATTTTCAAATATGTATTAATTATTATATAAGTAAATTTTTAAAAGCATATGATAATTATCTTGTGTTGCTTGTATAAGCTTATACTGCTTATTTCTTTAATTTGAAATATTCTTTTCCACTCTTTTCTTGTGTTAACCTGTATTGCATGTCCTGACTGCTCAAAGAAGATAGTCACACTCCCTTTATCTGCCTAGCGTCAGGAAACCAAGTGCTTTTAGTCCTTCTCGTACGACAAGCATCCCAACCTGTGTTTTATATCAGTAGCCCTTTGTTTATCACTTTTATTTGTACAGATGTTTCTTCAGTATTTGTGATCAAATGTGCAGGACACACTTGCGGGATTATTTTTATCCATCCCTTGTAAAATGGCACTATCACTTTCTTGGTATGACCAGAAATACCTTGCCTAATTCATCACAGCAAAAAATTGTCTTTTTTCATGGGTGCTTTGAGGGATTAATTCATGCACTTGGGCCTGCCTTTGCACCTGACTGAACTCCCTACTTAACACAGAACTTTTTATCTCTAGTCCCTAACGCACACCAGCACAGCTCTCAACATCAGGTTTCTCTCTGGATGATACTTAACTGTCTTCTGTAATTACTTTTTCGGTTATCAATGTATTCCATTAGTACATTTTCCCTTTTCTGCAAAGATAAATACTGATAAATTTAAGTATGTTAAGTCCTAAAAATAGTTCTTTAAGGCACTGAAAGCCTTAACTGTTCCATCTCAGTTGTTATAAATAGTGTCCCTGTATCCTACCCTTCACTCTACATTTCTTTCACAGAAGTCCCTTTATCCTACTTCTCATACAATTTGTTTCTTGCATTCTTTATATTTAGCTAATGATTTTCAGGTCCCATATTATGTGTTTTATGAAAATCCAAATAGGTGAGATCTACTTTTTTGTCATCTAAATATCAAGTATATTCTCAAAGAAAGGTATACACCTGCTCAAAGATAATACATATTTTTGCTGGGTTTTTGGAAGTCAACTCTTTTAGAATTGCTAATGCTGATTACCCTCACGTATGACTTATAGAACATCTAGCTTTAGTAGCTGAACTAGACAGTGTTTAAGCATGCTAGAGCACATGCAATAACATTGGACAACTATCATGTAAAAATTTTCAGTGGGCTCAGTAGAAAATTTTGTCTTGACCACGTTAACATCTCTTTTACCTTGGCTGTAGTAGATTCTCGGAAAATGTGAGTTAGCAAGTACTAACTTCAGTTTTTATTACCTTAACTTTCTGATCTAGAGATGTCACAAGGGCTAGACCGCTCTTGGCCCTGATTGCGTTGGAATAAAGTAAAAAGCAATGCAATGTCAGGAACAATTGTAATTCCTGAACTTCTTTGACAAATGTGTTCTCTTTTTTATTTCACCTAGTCATAAATGTGATAGGCAAGAAGGTGGTGCAAGTGGAAGTTGTGAGGTTTTTAATCTTGCCAGGACTCAGAACTCCTCCAAGCACTCCTGGAGGCCCAATTCTTGTCAGCCCCATGCTGGTCTGTAAACAGGATTCAGAGCCTAGACTGGCTTTGTTAAAGAAACTTTACCCGTTGGCCACGAATAATACTTCTCAAATGCAAAAAGGTTTTAATGCAGGAAAGCTTTTTCCAAACCCCACAGCCAAATTAATCTATTAAAGACTTTTAGAAAATCTCCTTGAATTTGGTGATAAAAGATCTACAGAATAAAAACATCTGCAGAAAAACAGATCTAAACCAGGGAAAATTAAGGAGTTAATAGATACCACATTCCTTCTGTGAGCAACTGTGCGCTACTTGCTGTTTGCACTCAGTGTCTGCTTAACACTTAACTCATCATTCATCTCCCTGACTCACTTTTTTTCAGCTATTTACTTTGATACAGCAATAATGGAGCCCTTTGTGGTATTGATGTGCACTCACCCATACATACCAAATTAACAGAGAATCTTTCTTCTTCAGAGTTAGGTTCAATTAGCCCACTTAGAGGCTTGGAATGAGTGTCCTTCCTGACCTTCAGGCCAGGTTGTCTCTAGAAAATTATTTAACTAGATTGGACAGTAGTCAGAGATGGCAGAGTCTTGTTTACTGCCCAACTGATAGATTAAGCCTCTGACAATTTAAAGGAAAAAACCCAACAGTGCTAATTGGTGATTCAGAGCCCATTGTACCAGCAATTATATACTACATGCTGAAGCCTTTTTTTCCTTTTTTTTAAAAGGGCATTTTGGCCCCGATTTGCTCAAAATAATATCAAAACAATGTGTTTCAAGCAACATAAACGTGTTTATTAACAGAATATTTCACTGTGGAAAAATTCAGCTGTTTCTCTATGCTTTGTTTCTCCATTCATTATACTTATTTTCAGGATAAAGAAAGAAAAATAACAGAAAGGAAAATTTTAGTAGAGGTATTCTGACTATTCAAGTTAAGAGAATACAAGCAAAATATATTCTAATATATAACTAATAACTTTTTTCAAAAATGTGTTTTGATGACAGTTTAAAATAATATTTTTATACAACTATAATATTTAACATATTATTTTAATCCATTTAGTTTTAAAAAAAGCAGTTTAGAAGTAAAAATAATAGCATATACTTTGCTGAACTGCAGATATTCTGCACAGAATCAGTTAATGAACTAGGATATGTTGTATATTTTCATAGGTAACTGATGGAATATTTTGAAAGTTAACCAAGATAAAGATACTCTCTTTAGCTCAATCATTTTTAGAAAGCTTAGATAAAACCCATTCAGTCAGCTGAAAAGGACTTGTTATGATTTTGCTTTTTGTCCAAATCTTACGGTACTATATATCAGTACAGAATAGAATACAATATTAATGTCAGTGTTTGTATGGACACTTTTCTGACTCAACACATTCATCATGGGAGGTTATACCACTGTGTATGGCATGTGGTCTGTAATATGATAACTATATGAAAAGGTGGAATCCACGAACCTAAACAAGACAAGATAAACACAGATCTGTGTGTCCATAATTCCACCCATAGTTGTCAGTCATTTTACCACAAGTTGGTATTCATTATTGAAGCCAAAATATCTGAACTCTTCTGTCTAGCAGTCAATACTTAGTCCAGCAAAGATCCTTTCACTAAACCTGCTGTCAATTTTTTAATTTGTGATTGTGCCTTTGATGTGGATGCACTTTAAAAGTCTCAGTGAAAAATTTTCTCCCAACATTTACCAAGTCTCCCATTCCACTTGTGAAAAGCTGTGTTAGTAACATTCATCCTACCAATCTTAGACAGTCAGCATAGATGTCAAAGACACCTCTCTCTTGACTGATGATAGGTGAAGTCAAATGAATTTCTTGGTCTAATTTCCTTAAGTTAGATGAGCTGAAATTCACATTTTGAGGTGGTGTCTGCCGTTGCACTGTTCTCTGGACATTGAACTCTGACATAAATGATTTTAGTCTTAGTTTGTGTTTGAACATGGAAATAGATGTGTAACACAGAATATACAGCAGGTTGCTTATGGAGAATTTAAAGTTAATAATATGAAAATGTGCAAAATTGCAGAACATACATAACTAAACTGAATTAATTAAAGAATACATCCAAGTCTATTGAGTAGTTTGTTAATGAGTATATACCTAAATCCTACCAAAATCCTTAACTCTGGCTTTCTGCTGCCTGTATCTAGTTTAATTTAAGGGTTTCCCAATTTGAGAACAGGCCTCTGCTCAAATAGATTTGCACATGATGCTGTTGCAGCCCTTCGGAGTGGTAACTAAAAGCAAGTAAATACGGCAGGTGAACGGAATTTTTAAAGGTCCATTGGGTATTATTGTTTGTGATATTTAAGATATTGAACAACCACCATTTTGATATACTCTTCTTGTTCCATGCCTACAGGGCTTCCCCAGCAAGGAAAGCAAGGAAAGCATAGTACAAAAAATTAGTAACGTGTGTTGACTGTGGCTTGTTGACTTAAAATCTAGATTCCTGTCGAATGTTTCTGTTGCATGTACACTAGCAGTAAGGTTCTTTAAACAGAAAATGAAAAACATTCCCTTCTGTTTTAATATGTTAGACTATTCAAGTTTGCTTATACTTAGAATATATCTCTTGTCTGTGAAATCTCGTCCTAGACTAGTCCTTTCTTGGGGTCTGCATTATTTATTTCAAAACATTGAGGGCAGTGCTTGCTCATTTCAAGTTTCCCATGAAAACAAATTCTGTTGCTGCCTTGAAATGCACTTAAATTTAGTATTTTTGCTGAAATTTGTAATTCAGATACGAGTCAGCTTAAAGGTTCTTAAGAATAAATGATGACAGTTTATCACAGATGATGATAGCTCTGTCTTCACGTAGTCATATGCCACTCCTAGCAAAGTGAAAGAAGACCTGTACAAGCATCTGAAAACAGAATTGAGTACTAAAAGACACAAGATTGTCATATTAATAACAGGTAATTCACAAAAGTTTTATTTCTGATCTTCTTGATTTTAAGAACCCGTACAAGAACTCCCAGTTTGCTACCATAAGTTTATAAAGCACATATAGCTGCTTCTGCATCCCGCTTGTTTGTTTCTGTTCTGTCTCATCGCAACAATCTCCTCTGTTTGTAGGTGTCTCTGGATACAACTAGAGTTCATAGCATGTCAGATTCTTACTCAGGTCCTGATTCATCGCTGCCCAGATTAAATATGACATTGGGGTTCACCATGGCTTCTTTCCAATATTTGGTTTCTATAGAAATCAGTACCCAGAGTAGTGAAGGGTGCATGAGAGCTGCTGTGTGTTACAGCTTTTGACCTGTTACAGTTCAGGATGAAGCCAGTATGCACACTGGGATTCACCGACATTTTACTAGTATAAATGTAACTTCTCTCACATGTGCAGAACCTGTGACTGCTGTATCTTTAAAGACACCCTTTTTGTCATTAGTATTTGTTAGCTTTTAAAATCTCCATCCTTACCTGGAGAAGTTTTATTATTTGTAGAAGGCAAAAGTTTCTCAGCACTTATGACTGAAGATCTTTTCTTAATCATTAGGCAGTTCCAACACAAATTTATTCTCTTCACGATCATTGGGCAACATTGTACATATTTATTGAATTATGGACGAAATAAAACTAAGCATACTTTAGAAAGATCATAAAACTAACTAAGAACAAATATTTTAAATATTGAAATGGAGTGCATTCAATGGATTAGAAAATTAAAAGGAGCTTATGCTCCAAAAGCCATCAGAAGCATATTATGGCTCTAATCCAACAAATATTTCTGCACACATACAACATTTTCATGTGAATAAGATTAATAACATAACTAATTAGGATTTTTAATTCAGAAATCTCTGGGAAAGAACTCTTAAAAGATAAGAAATACGTTGCTGACAGTAATGTTTTCTGGGACATCATGGCCTTTTTGTTCTTTGTATCTATGTTCACCTAACCAGATGTGCTGTGGAGATTATACTTTTCTTAAGATTTTGCTGGAAAACTGTCATGGCTCGATAACACATCTTCACTCTTCATTATACATTCCATTTTCAGATCTGATTGTTCTGTTTTGCCACAGACAACATTACGTGCAAAATACTTGCATAATTTAATTATTTACACACTTTTCACTACTGTCATAAACCGATAAAAGTCCAGTCGTGAGAGGTACGAGTTCTTGGTCACAGAATTAAGACACAGCGGTATCAAACGCATATGTTTGCTCTTTATTTCATTCACACACAAAAGGGTAATGAGGGAAAGGGAAAGA
>NW_010398162.1:57832-64917 GCF_000710305.1 Buceros rhinoceros silvestris | reverse complement strand
ATGTTTTGGGTTAACCCAGGTGGACAACTAAGCACCAGATAGCTGCTCACTCACTTCCCCTGCATCCCCAGTGGGACAGGGGAAGAGGAAAGGAAGAATAAAAGCAAGAAATCTTGTTGTTCAAGATAAAATAAGTTACGTAAGTGAAGGATGGAGAGGAGAGGAGAGGAGAGGAGAGATAAACACCGCCATGGAGAATCTGCATCCCGAAAGTCCGTCTTACGGAGTGGTGGGGTGGAAGTCCCAACATGGATCAGCGCGGCAACCCCTTTTGTTGTCCACGTCCCCACCTTTTCTCAGTATTCAGGTCAGGATTCTTGGAGGCCTTTTACATAAGACCGCTCCTTCCACCAGCACTCTTGCACCAAGTACCTTTGGGGGTCTTCAGGTGGTCATAAGACATCAGCCTTCATCTTATTATCCATCATCTTTCTCACGGGGTTTGCAGTGGCTTCACACCTCTGAAGGCTCAGCCATGTGCAGAGGAGCTTGTGGTTACGGCATCCTGCCTGTCTATCTCCATGGTGGTGGTGGTGATCTCTGTTGCAGATGCAAAGCTTGCTTGTTCCCTGTAAGCTGTGGAGTTATCTGAGGCATGTTGTTACCTATGTCAAGCAACACAGTGTCCACAGGGATGTTTTACGTCTTCGAGAGTTGACTTTTATTGCCCGGTGACCTGGTGGTGGTGTGCATGCCTGGTACCGCCCAGGGCCCAAGCTCATGCACAGGGTCTGACAAAAACAGGATATCTGTCTCACTGTTCTGGGAAAGGTTTACAAAACCAGGACACCTGTCTCACAGTTACTAAGGTTTTCAGAGTAAAACAGAGGCTTTTTCTAGTAAAAGGGGACTTTTGTGGTTCACGGTTTGGCAGTGTTCTGTCTCGGTTCTTTCCAGCTTCTAGCGATGTTGAGACATTAATTTTTTTTTTTTTCAGTCTCTGACAACTACATTTAATAACTCCACAAAATGCAAGTATCTTATTCAAAGCATTGCAGAAGATAGCATATTTCCAAATTATGGTGCCACAGTTCAAAGCTTATATTTGCATTTTTTAATTCTTAATTCAGGCCACGCTTGACTAACTTACTGGAAGACACATTTTTTCAAAGAGAAAGTATTATGTTCAGTGTAAGAATTACTGGATACAATTCAGTCCTTATGATATATTAAAAGAACTGACTATATGACTGAACACTCCATTAAGTTTTACAGATCTATACCTATTTTTTTTTTTTTCATTTATTCATCAAATATCTGTTGTGTTGTTTTAACTGGTGAAAACTGACAAGCTGCATCACAGCAACTGGTGTTCGCATCTTGATAAGGCATCTCAGTACAATCTGAAAAGAAAAGTTTTGACCGTGTCTGTAAAGAGTACCATAGAGCAAATAGGATGATCTACTATCAGTTAACTTTATATCGCTGAATTAGTTGAAATTGCAGCTGGAGTGATTTGTCTCAAAGGTTTTTCAGCTAATGTTATTTAAAAGGCATTTCAGCTCAGAGATTGCAGCTGCTGAAGTTTTATCTTAAACGTTTCTACTAATGTATGAAACTTATCCATAATGAATAAACGTAGTGACGGAGTTATACCAATTAGTAACAAATTGTGTATATGACCACTACAAATATGTAGGGATTTCTTCTTGCCAAGGATGTAGATTTTTTGTCATGTACACATGAAGACTGCTTTCTAGGAAAATTTAGGGTGCTCTGCATGGAATTCAGAATCCTGAGGAGGGGGCCATGAGTAATCAAAATACGATATCAGAAAAAAATAAAAGTACAAAGTCATATTCTTATAATCGGAACCCTTAAAACTGCAATTCAATATGCAAGCCAGTTACCAGACATCAGAGACTCTGCCAGCTGCACGTCTAACTGTCACTACGTACGTGCAAGTTCAGCTTGCATTGTATGAAAAATTTCATTATTTTTAGGCATTTCCTAGCATGTCAGCTTGCTGAAAAGCCAGCCAAAGGGGACTTTCTTCAAGGGGTGTATAATTTAACTCAGTGGCACCACTAATCTGTTGCTGCCAAAGAGGCATGGAACACAAATGGCTCATGCTAATGACTTCATTTTCGCAGAGAAGTGACAGTTTGAGAATATAACCTGATATGATTACTGTGTAACACTGCCTATCAAGCATTTTTATGCATATAATAGTCTGCAAACTTTTATCTGTGTGGAAGAAACTGTATTCAGAAAATATAATGGTATGCACTGAAATCAGGGATGAGGAGAAATGAGAATGGGAAAGACGCACCATCTTGGATGAAGCTGTCCTTCATCCAGGCTAAGCAAGGGAACTATTACATTTTCCTTTGCTTAGTAATCCTCTGTTTTCTAGGTTTTACCCTTAGCTTGAATTTATTTAGTGAAGTTATTTAGTCCTGTTGACTAAAACGGAGCTATGCCAACCCAATCCAGTCCAGAATCTGACTGCCCTATGTGCTCTCTCTCAATGATTTACCTTTCACTGTGGTTTAGGCTTTTTTTAAATTTGGGGTTGAATAAAAAATATTTGCACTCAAACCAATTTTGAAATATAACTTGAAAATCTTGGTTTAACATTTTTGATATTTATTATAGTAATCTATGTTCATCTAAGTTCACCTAAATATGAAGAAAAAAATAAAAAAGAAGGGGACGATAATTTTGCATAATAATCTTGGGTATACATACTATTAGTGATTCATCATATTTATTGCAAGGTCACCTAACAGAAGATTGAAGATGCAACACGTCTAGTTTAAAGAAATGTCTATTATGAAGTACCGTGCTGTGTTACTGAACATTATGATCATCTGACTGATTATGATCCAGCTTGATATTTTGTCAGTGGCAGTTTAATTTCTGGATCAGTGTACTTTTGAATGATTTTTAGCCAGTATAATGCATTTCCTCTGTGTTTAATGGGATCATTACTATTTTTCAGCAGATATAATTCTAAATTATGTACACTCACAGGAAAACCAGAAAACAATACATCCTATTTTTTTCTTCATATGTGAGGATTTCGGTAGGACTATTGTCTGTGATTGTCAGATATTTTATTATAACAAGTGACAGCATTGGTTACCAGACATTTGATATTAATAACAAATCTTTTTAATTTTTATAGTTTTCATTATGATACCATTTGTAATGTAAGTAATTTGATTTTGGTTTGCATTAAGATGTGACATGATTTGGAGAGCATACAGATGTGTCCTAGTATCACATTATTATCCATTTATCACCTAAAGAACAGCATCTCTTCGGTCTTTTTTTTTTTTTTTTAATAATGAGATGTCAGCAGTTAATTCAAATATGTGATACTTTATCAAATACTAGATAATTTATGTAAAACTAGTGTGTACCAACGGGTATTTAATTTACTTCAGGGAAAATGCTAAAAAACAAAGTAAGCACCAAGTCAGGAAATGCTAGAATGTAGGTTTTCTGTAAGGGCTTCATTATTCTTCTTGTATTTTTGCATTAGGATATAATTTTTAATTATGTAATAGTTAGGAATTCTGTTAGAATTCTGCCTTACTCAATTCTCATGAGAAAATACATCACAAAATTAAGCTGTGCATCTGTTAGTAGGTTATACCTTGTTAACTACTAATAATCCTCACTGATAAAATATTGAACCATCTTTTTCCTTGCAATGTACATGCATACATATATATATATACATATACATTTTTACATAACTGCAGAATCATGCAATATAAAATTCACATTACAGGACTCTGTTAGGAGAAAATGGCTGGAGCAACAAAATCGAGAAACAGATGTAAGATTCCTTCATGTGAGATGCTGTGGGGAAAAATGTCATCATGAAATTTTAAGCAACTGCAATCAAGGTCTTCTAATCAGACATATCAAACCTAAAGGCGAGCAACTGCCTTGTTGCCTCACCACATATTTACAAAACCATCTTCCACTGGAGAATACAATGTAGACAAAATTGTAACATTTCACAATTTTACATTGATTCCAAATAACTGAGAAGAAAAGTCAAGAAGGTACCTCCTGGTAATAACAACATAACTCAGTTTTGCATTGTTTTGAAAAACAATAATGATAACGCTTCTTTGCAAAATAGCTTTTGGTTCTTTTTTTTTAAATGTTGTGTCACATACTTGCTTAGATATTTAACATACCAAGCTGAATTTATTTTCTATTTCATCATGTGTCATTTTTTTCTATCTCTTCATATACGGAATTAATTTTCAAGCAGATCTGTGGAATGTCAAGGTTTCATGTAATTTTGGGGCAAAGGAATCACAGAATGATGTCTCATTTGCTATAAAACAATAATTTTGTGTAAATTTAAATGATAATAATAATGACTTGAAAATATACATTGTTAGATGTTAAAGGCCAAATTCTCTTTGATTTAATATTGTGAAACCAGAAGTAGATCTACAGATTTCAGAAAAGTTTATTCATGTTTATGAAAGTGTAAATGAAAGTATTTTTTCCAGATTGCTGAAAAACTTGGGAAACTGACAAGAAATTTAATGATGGTAGGATTCGGTGAATTCTGTGAAAGAATAATTTTGCAATTCAGACACTTGGAAGAGCAAGGAGGTATAATAGAGGAAATAAGTATGAGAATTTCTTTGCAGGAGGAGGTAGCAAATAAGAGAGCTAGTGCATTCTATTGATAAAGAAAAGAGCAGTTCTGCAGAAATGTCATATTGAGATCAATGTGACCATTTTAATATTAGCATTTTTGTATACTTAGTCAACTATAAATAATTTCGTATGGTTATCTTTGTTTCTCTTTGTACTTCAGTGCAGTAGTAGTGCCACCTAATGTTCTAATTAATCTGCAATATCTTCCAAGTCAGACTTTCAACAGCAACAAAAAAATGCTTCCAGGAATGATGAACCTGGCCCTGCTCCAGCTGATAGTGTGGCTGCTGCTCAAATAATCCCTTGGCTTTTATGGCAACATAATCAAGTTAAGAAAATCTGGACAAGACATTTGAAGTCAATCAAGTGCTCTATTTTACTTTAAAATGCTGAACAGGTGCAAGTGGGGTACATTCAAAATGGTCATTAGCCGAAACTTCCTTTGAGGAAGGTGGAGCCAACATCTGTGCTTATTTTCACAGATACAAAAGACCTGGCCTCCCAAGGAAGTGTGAGTAGGATCCAAATGGATGAAACAGCAGGACTGAATAAAGCATTCTGATTTAAGACTTTCCCTGCTTATCGTAATTAGCATTTGAAAAAAACCGTGATCAATCTTTTTTTTTCTCCTGGGTAGAGAAGGAGGAGTCTTATTTAATTAAGAAGGACATTAACTCCAAGAACCTACCTAATGAAATATTAACTATATTCAGAACAAGCAAATTATAATCATTTTATAGATTTAAATGTTTTCCTCTACTGCTGCATGGATTTTTTCACAGTGCCTTTTTTTTTTTTCTTTTTTCCTGCTAAAAACCCTGGTCTTAGTTTACCCTTCAGATGTTCTGCATTTTAATGACTAGCTGATAAGACCTTCCTGCAATAGATCTTTATGACATAATTTTATATTTTATATCCTAGAAAATGAAAAAGGATTTTGTGTAACTGAAGTAGAACCAGGTTCTTAAATCATAATGTGACAGATTATACTACCAGTGAAATATCTGAAGATACCTGAAATTTGTTTTTTTTTACTCTCTCGTTGTCTCGAAGAAAGATATTTTACGCACTGCTTTTGTGTTTTCTTATGACCTTCCTCATTTTGCAGTTTGAATGGGATGCCTGTACTGATTTTAAACATCAACTTTTCTTCCAATATTTATTTATTAAGATGTTGTTTTAGGGGTATTGCTAACATTTGCCTTTATATTTCTGTTCTGCCCAGCCCTGTCACTGCTATGAATGTTGTAGCCGTGTGCAGTTAGGTGAGTTCACAGAGGCGAACCAAGCATAGATGGCACTACACTTCTGGAAAATCTATTAAAGATTATGTCTGGGCCTGCTTTTATTGGTGTGTTTCCATGCAATATACAGGCATAGACAATTATTTCTTGCTGATATTGTAGTGTCACATGTTGTAACCTGGTCTTGCAGAAATAATAACCAAAAAGCCTTTTTCTGTCCCTGGTAGGTCAGAAGAGTACATTGGTTTATTTGGAATTTGGTTATCATAAAATCCATCCTCTCAGCATTCAGGAGACAATGTGCATTGTACAACTGGTAACACTCTAGGTCAGTGTGAAATTTGATCCCATTCTTTACAGTGGTGGCTCTTTTATCAAATTGTACGTTCATGCTGCCAAGATATTACTTGAAGTGTATTTGTTGCAGTAAGTTTTGCACTACTTTTAACATAGCATTCCGGGTTTTATTGCATTTTCTGTTTGGTTATTTAAAATTGAAGTAGGCAATAATTCAATTTCCTAGTGTCTTCATATTAATAACTAAGGAATACCTTGGTATTATTAAGTTACCCATTTGTGAAAGTTTTAAACTCTAGACACCTACAGAAACTCTTCTGCCACTTCCCTTTTAGATTAGATAGACCCTCATTCATCTTTCTAGGTTTAACAACAGAGATAGCTCTATATGGTTAAGACCTGTCTCTATGAAAGATCTATATTGCCGCTGATATAAGTGTGAGAGGTGCTCCAGCAGAATTTTTCCTTTTGGAAGTCTTAAGTCTGGAAATGTATTTTTCCAAATAGCCAAAATAGCCCAGATATGACATTCGGGATAGGCTACAAAGCTTATCTACTCATATTTTGTGAAGCAAAATTAAGATGAAGATATTTACTTTAGAAGCGTTATTCCCTATTGATGTTTTTTAAACTCTAGAGATACCAAATAAAACACTTTCCATTGTATCAGGCAAATGAATTAAAAGATCCTAACACTCAAACAGACAAAGGATATAAGGTAAGAGAAGGAAATTACTGGAGAGGAACTGAAAGAGAGACGTGTAGGGTTAACTCTCTGTTCAAAAATATATGTGACCCTCTGTGCATCTTTGCAAGCAGAACACAGTGAACACATGAATAAAAACTCATGCTCCATTTTTCTGACAAATCATCAGTTTTCTGACAAATCATCAGTTTTCTGACAAA
>NW_010398162.1:48495-57729 GCF_000710305.1 Buceros rhinoceros silvestris | reverse complement strand
GAGAGGAACTGAAAGAGAGACGTGTAGGGTTAACTCTCTGTTCAAAAATATATGTGACCCTCTGTGCATCTTTGCAAGCAGAACACAGTGAACACATGAATAAAAACTCATGCTCCAGTTTTCTGACAAATCATCAGTTTTCTGACAAACAGTACAGCTTGGTAACCAGCTTCTGAAGTTAAAACATCATCTTCTCTCTGTTTTAGATATTTATTTCTTCAGGGGTTCCAGACTTGCACCTGAACAAAATGATGGCAGCCCAATCTACAGAGCATGTGATGCAGTATTGCATTTTAAACTCTTGGCCAAGTGTTTAACTAGAGCTGCAGATATTTCACAATGAAAATCACACATAAACACTAACTAGACTAATTTTGCTTTCCTTCTTCTTAGTTCTTTGCACACAGGAATGACTCCTGTTTTTGGAATGATGGATTGAGATTTTGTTTACTGATTAAAAAACATACCACAGTCTTTATTAAAGTATAATTCTACCTTGTTAGTTCTGTGGCTTCTTCTCAAACCATCTCATCCTAATTCCTTTCCTTACTGGATGAGTGTCTTCTCCTCACCTTTTGTCAAATGGAAGGGGATCCAGTGGGATGAGTCCTCAACTCATCTAACATAAACTGCTGGAGAAATGGGCTGACAGGAACCTCACGCAGTTCATCAAAGGGAAATGAAAAGTCCTGTACCTGGGGTGAAACAACCACCGGCACCAGTACATGCTGGGAACCGCCCAGCTAGAAAGCAGCTTTGCAAAAGGATAACCTGGGGAGTTAGACTCTTTTCAGTGATGCCCAGTGGCAGGACCAGAAGCAACAGGCACAAACTGAAACACAGAAGGTACCATCTGAACGCAAGGAAACACTTCGTTACTGTCAGGGTGACCAAGGCCTGGCACAAGTTGCCCAGAAAGGTTGTGGAGTTTCCATCCTCGGAGATATTCAGAAGCCATCTGGACATGGTCCTGGGCAACTGGCTCTGAATGTCCTTACCTGAACAGGGGGATTGGACCAGACAGCCACCTGAGGTCTCTTCCAACCTCAGCAATGCTGTGATTCTGTAATAGAGGTTTCTGATTCCAATCTTGCAAAAAATAGAGGGCTTGTTTGTTCACACATTTGTCAGTGCAAACTTAGGACCTCAATACAAGTTCTACATTTAATTAGTCAGATTTGAAAATGTTAGTATTATGGCCTATTTTTTAAAATCTGTTTCAAGGCTTTATCTTCGTGAGGTACAAGCAGAGTGCTGTGCCCAAGCACCAGTAAAAATCTGGCTATTAGTTAATAAATTTAGTTTTTGTTTCTTTGACCCAACCCAACATTCTCTGCAAATAGAACAATGTAATACATATTTTCTGTTTCATTTAGTAACTTTTAATCAATTAATTTCCTGTTATCAGAATAGAAATACTTTTTTTCAGAATATTAATTAATTTTAGAAAGGATTTTGCACTGAAAACAGAAAAGCACCAGTGTAAAGTCAAGGGAAATTAGCACATACTCAGTCCTTTGAGTGTGTATATATGTGGTGTAATCTAAACTGGATGTTTAAATGAAACCTGTGTGCCACTGGTCAGTCAAATGTAATCATGTCTCTTCAAAGCTGGTTTCACCCTTTCAGTCATATATGTATTTGTTTTCTCTGCTCATGAAGCAAGCTCTCTGCGCCTGAAAGTGATTGATCGCACGGAAGAATGAACCTCTTTATCCACAGGCCACCTATGCTGCTTGTGTTTTTTGACTTGCATGCTTCTCTATCTAAACTCTGACCCAGCTAGATAACAACCAGCTGAAATCATCTCTTTAGACTTGCATATATCCATTACTGAACTGTACCAGTTTGTGTTCAGCATAGGAGGAGATTGTGTATCTTGTATGCGATAGTGGAAATGCTACTTGATACGAAAGAATGCAAACATGCTCTTACAGTAATGTTTTTTCTGTACTTTAGAGACAGCACAAGAAAGAATGCCATTGTCAGTCTGCTCCTTTGAAACCTTAATTTTGTAACTTGTAAATAAGAATGTGCATGATCAGATTGTTGATCCCTCACTTTGCTTCCTCATGAGCTTCTGAATGATATATATTTGCATTAAAAATTGACTGTTTCATTTGCTAGGAAGAATGAGTTAAGTATGTTAAGTTTTGTGTATGTGTACAGAGGTGTATGTGTATTTATATATATGTGTGTGTCTGGGGATTTTCAGAAATGAGGATGATCATGATATTTCTGAATTTGTGGTCAAATAATTGAAATTACTTTACTGCAGCCAGTTTTCAGAAAGTGTTAGTATAGATTCTGAAAAGACAAAGACACTTCAGAGTTATTTAATTCTGAAAAAGCTAGTCTGTTTGGGGGCAGCTGAAGCACAGTTATGAAGGGATATAGTTTGACACACAAAGGAACTTGAGAACCTTGCTATTATTATTGCCACACACAACATTCAAATGCCTAGATAGCTCCTCATTTAGGTTGCTCTGAACCTAAAATGCAAATTATTTCTCTAGATTCATCTAGCACTTGAAAAATGTGGCAGTTGGAAAGACATGCCTAAACTGCCCACAGGAGGTGCCAGGAGAAAAGAGATGTTGCTGGAACCCTTCTTCTCGTTTGAGATTTACACCCTGGAAATCCCTCTTGTAATTATGTGCCTATAACATCATGACAAATTCAGTAGTTATCTGGAATGTAAAACTCCAGGCTCTAGTCCTCCTTCACAGTCAGAGATCCGTATCTTTAGTTTGTGCTTTTGGGCAGTGGATCTGAAGCTTTAACCTTTCCTACTAAGGCTCTGTAAAAGTGCAGAAAGCAATTTAAGAAAAAGGAGTCAGAGTAAGAAAAAGCAATAGCAGAAGGAATTCCACATTTTTAAAGGGTTAAACTCAGGAAAAATACCAGCCCAGTGTTCATAATAGAGTCCTGAGGTACTACTGCTAGACTCCGTTGTGGCACCTATATGACCCTATCATCTTAGGTAAGTTTTGAAGAATTTTTCTATTTTGCAATCTATAAGGCTGTAATTTAAAATTACCTGAGCCTTAGTGAAAGAAGAATTATGACAACAATTTCTATCTTTTGTATAATAAACAAGGACCTAGTCTAGAAAGACATGGGTTTTTTCTTTAAATTTAATACAGATAGAGTTCAACTGGACAAGAGCTTAATGAATTACAGCACAAAAGAGCTCTGCTGATGCGTTTTAAATTCTTCTTTGTAACAGGAAAAACAAAAGCCGGAACTAAATGAAGCTGAGTGGAGTGGAAGATGAACGTATAACTGATTAGATGCTTGGTTTTGTAGTTAACAGCATTTAAAACAATATCACGAACAAGTGTTCCTCAGGAACCAATAGGACATATTGGTGTTTCTAAGGCTCAACAGGCATGGATGCTCCCAATCTGTTGTTCCAGTATTGTTATGTGACTTTACAAAATAGTCTCTATGCTTCTACATATGCTTTTACAGCCTTCATGACATACCAGTATTTTTCCATAACAGATCTGAATCCTATGTCATTAAAACCCGGTCAATTAGTTCAGTCACTGAACACTAGCTTGCACATATCAATTATAGGAAAAAAAACCTACCAGTAATGTACCCACAAACTTAAAGTCACTTTCATGAAACTGTGTGTACAAGCCATGCAGGACTTGAATGAACACCAGCCTCACGTAAGAAACTGGGAGTGGTTTGACGCTTGTTTTCAATGCATTTGTACACAGCTTATGACAACAAATAAGATGTATGAAGCCAGCATTCATATATTGCCCAAGAACACTTTTAAGAAGGATAATTTCAAATATTGTTCCACATACTATATAAATACTGAAATGTTAGGCACACAGCTGAACTATTTATCAACACACACACACAAAACTTATTTATATTTAGAACTATTAGATCTACATTTTAGATGGTTTTGCATTTAGACGGGGTGTAAAAATTTTATTTCCCTATACCAAAACCTGGTTAAAGGAACCCTACCAGAGTAATTTTAGTGTGGCAACAAGTATGTTGATATCAGATTCTGATGGCTATCAAGAGGGAGAGGAAAATACAAAGAATAGAAATTAATTCACACACTAATGAATTTTTTAATTAGTATTTAAAAATCCAAACTTCAGCACTATATTTCCCTGTAGGGAGCAGTATAGAATCATCCAGGTAATTAGAGCAAGTGAAGATAATAAAACAAACTTATGGATATAATGTGATAAAAGATGTTTGAAGGTCAACAGCAGCAATCAAAGCAAGGATAGAAATTTATTACATGAATATAAAGTCTCAGTGCCCCTATGTCCTTTCCCTTCCATTTCCTAAAAATTCTTCAAAGATTCTAAATTCAAGTTAAATAATTTAAAATTTAAGCATATACCGGTTAAGATTTCAAATCAGTCTTCAAACTCATCCAGGCAACTAGAATTATTGCAACTTTCAACATAGTAAACTATTCTTCTTTTTACCATTGATTCACAAAGAAAATGCTTCAAATAAGCTGAACCACAAATTCTTTTGTTTTCCAATCATGCCATTTGTGTTAGGTTGTTGCCACTACGTGCATGCTGCCCACTCAGCATGCGTTAGCACATGTTGGCATACTATTGTTGTTCTGGAAGTAAAGTCAGAAAAAATGAAATAGCACAAAGACCTCTTTGCCACTGTATCCTACTGATGGTTGTTTGGATAGTACCTTTTCTTGGATCTTGATGCTCTCAAGGCATTTCTTACTAGGGTCAAGCTGGCTGTGAAGAGCCAGAGAAGAATGGGATAAGCCTTGCCTCCATCCATAGCCTGCCTGTTCCCTGGCTTAAGGGGTAGGGTGACTTCTGGCCTTTGAAGTGCAAGTAGTAACTTATTGTAACCCTGGAGCAGGACAAAAGCAAGGAAGGGGTGAGCCTCAGATGTTGTGCTGCCCTTAGCTCTGGGCTTAGCCTCTAGGCACGCATTAAACTAAAATAAATTAGTCAGAATTCGGTTTTTCTGGCACTAAATTAACCTTTATTTTAAGTGCTTAAATTTTTTAGGCCTAAGGCTCATCTCTCTGGTTGCTTTGAAGTTGGGCATGTTAGACTTCATCCTGGTTTACAGCAGCGATAGTGATTTTATAGAAAAGAGACTAAAGAAAAGCTTCATGGGATAACAGTGATTAAATGCATTTACAGCACTGAAGCTACTCCTCAGCACACATATAGACTAAGTAAGATTGAGAAACATTAGAAAGTAAAGCTCACCAATACATGTTTACGGCTAGGTAAAAACAAAGCCATTCTGTTGAACTGCAGCCCTCAGATTCATGTATTCCGAGTCCCTGACCCTGATCTGGCAGTTCATTCTGGCATGCATTTACAGCACTGAAGCTACTCCTCAGCACACATATAGACTAAGTAAGATTGAGAAACATTAGAAAGTAAAGCTCACCAATACATGTTTACGGCTAGGTAAAAACAAAGCCATTCTGTTGAACTGCAGCCCTCAGATTCATGTATTCCCAGTCCCTGACCCTGATCTGGCAGTTCACTGTATGTGAAGCAGCCCCTAAAGCTAGATAATTATAAGATGAGGGGCCTTTGTCTTCAAACAGGAATGAGTTATTGTACTGTGGTCTTCTCTGTTATATCTACAGCTCGTCCTGGTTTCAGAAGCAGCCTGAGCAGAAAACTCCCCCACAAACTAAAATGAAGCACAAACTCTTTTGGCTACCCCATCTGGGATTTTGATGAAATTTAAAGCAAAGTCTCTTCTCAAACTACTTAGACAATTTATTTTCCCTAGAGAAACAGGTTTAGAACTATATCTTGTGAATTTTCTTGGCACCTAGTATCATTCTTGTCACATATTCATTATGCCTTACATCAGTGCCTTGTTTCATCCCAAGAGTATATGTAGTTGCCATCTGTCTAGAAAACATGAGTTGATGGCAAGATAGTGACCTCAGCTTTCAAGTCAATCACCAACAATTTAGGGAGAAGGCAATGACACCCTTGATTTCCAAATGCTGGAACTACTTGATTATAATAGTAGCCTGTCTTCTAATAGATCTATTCAGGAGTATGTTTAGAGTACTTGGAAAGTTATTACAAATAGGAAAATTTATTTTCCACATTTTGTGAATAGATATGTTTGGGCAAATGACTTTCAAGCTTAATTTCTTCCATTATTTTCATTGTATACACAGTTAGCAACAGTTTTTTATTTGTCTGAACGTGCACTGCCTTCCTGAATGTGATCAGTCTTAACTAACAAATTAAAAACTCTTTGCAAGAAAAAAAGTTCTGACCTTCAGAATTTCTGAAAAATATACTTAAATTGAGAATTTCAAACATTTTCTTACTAAAAACTATCAAGCTTTTTTTCTAGTTTTATTAAAGTAAAAATTTAAAGTAAATAAAAAGGCTAAGGATTTCTGCTCGACTCTTAGTGTGACCTTCAATAGGAAGTTAATGTTATCTAGGATTTAAAAGTTAAATCTATTATTCATAATGAAGGGAAAAGGATTAGTGTTTCAATTTTTTGTGATTAGGAGAGAACTTTATAAGTTCATTAGGAGCTATTCTTGATGTATTTGAGTGTAGCCAGGTCATGTGCAAAGAAAGCAAGTGAACAAGTACATATTAATATGAAAGGATAATATATTTGCTCCACTGTGTCAGTCTCCACTATTTCCTCTTGGCAGTGTTGTGGTTCTCATACAGATTATTCTATATTAATGTGAAATACACCCTGCTAAGGAAGAGTGGGAAGGCTGCTTCTGAGATGTTACTGTGATTTGGCAAGAGTTGCTATAAAACACAGGAACTCTCAGCACATGCCTCTCAGCCTGGCATAGATTTTTTAAGCTTTCTGCAAGAAACACAAACCTTGGTTCTATTTTTGTTCTGGATTTGGGAGAATGACAAATTTCCTTATAGCAAATCTGAAAGGACAATTTAGCTCAATTGCACTTAATTTGTATTTGAAACAAGTTAGCGCTGGGAAGAGGAAGCAGTGAAAAGCTAACTCCTATTACACATCAGTAATGAATATTGACTTAATGGCATGAAAAAACAAGTGAAAAAGAGAACAAAATGAGTTGTAACAAGCATTATTTGATCTGCTAATTTCAAAAATCTGATACACAAAGGTGCCTTGAAACACCAGTTGAAGTACTAAAACATGTTTATACATAGAATTCTACTTATCCTTGAGATTCATGCATTTAAGATGTCCTGGAAGTGACAGCACCTGAACATAGTTTATTGTCTGAGGTGGCAGTGGGTTTGTCTGTCTTTGCATCTTCATAAAACCTGTTTGCAATAGTGACTGTATGTAAAAAGAGATATTCTCACTGATGACACACTATGCCTGTTTTCTACCCTGTTCTAGCAAGTCTTAGGCCACTTCCCCTCATCCATCAAATTCTTTTTTGCAAGTATTTGAGTGTCTGCTCAACAGGATCAGTTCCTGAGCTATCTTGGTCTTGGTTCTTGGTGCTGGTTCCTCCTTTCAGCTCTAGTAGCTAAGCTATGCCTCTTGGCAAGTACCAGCCTGAGTGACAATTTGTGTCTTTCTTCTCTTCTCTCCTTACACCCAAGTGTCAAACACCACCTGCACGGAGTTTGTTTGCTGTCTGTACAATTAGCCAAAGGACAGATATTCATCATCCTTTGATATCAATATTCATCTGCAGCACACCTAAAGCCTAAGCACTTCATAGAATCATAGGATCATAGAATGCTTTGGGATGGAAGGGACTTTCAAAGGTCATTTAGTCCAAGCTCTCTGCAGTGAGCAGGGACATCATCAACTAGAACAGATTGCTCAGAGCCCCATTCAACCTGACCTTGAATGTTTCCAGGGATGAGGCACCTAACACCTCTCTGGGCAACCTGTATTTCACCACCATCACTGTAGAAAAGTTCTTTCCTGTATCTAGTCTAAAACGAGGCACCTAACACCTCTCTGGGCAACCTGTATTTCACCACCATCACTGTAGAAAAGTTCTTTCCTGTATCTAGTCTAAAACCATTACCCTTTTTCGTGACAAAACAGGTCCTGCTAAAAAGACTGTCCCCGTCTTTCTTACAGGCCCCCTTTAAGTACTGAATGGTCGCAATAAAGTGTCCCTGGAGCCTTCTCTTCTCCAGATCAACAACTCCAAGTCTCTCAGCCTGTCCTTGTAGCAAAGGTGCTCCGGCTCTCTGATCACTTTTGTGGCTCTTCTCCGGACCTGCTTCAACAGGTCCATGTCTTCCTTGTGCTGAGAACTTCAGAGCTGGACACAGCAATTCATGTGAAGAGTACAGTGGCAGGATCATCTCCCTTCACCTGCTGGCCATGCTTATTTTGATGTAGCCCAAGGTATGGCTGGCCTTTGGGTTGCGAGCACATATTGTTGGCATCCATGTCTTCCTTGTGCTGAGAACTTCAGAGCTGGACACAGCAATTCATGTGAAGAGTACAGTGGCAGGATCATCTCCCTTCACCTGCTGGCCATGCTTATTTTGATGTAGCCCAAGGTATGGCTGGCCTTTGGGTTGCAAGCACATATTGTTGGCATATGTCCAGCTTTTCATCCACCAGTACCCTCAAGCTATTCTCCTCAGGGCTGCTCTCAATCTCATCATCTCCCATCCTGTATTGACACCGAGGATTGCTCTGATCCAGGTGCAGGACCTTGTACTTGGCCTTGTTGAACCTCATGATGTTCACATGAGCCCACTTCTCCAGCTTGTCCAGGTCTTTCTGGACGGCATCCCATTCCTCTTGTGTGTCAACCACTCATCTTGGTGTTGTCAGCAAACTTGCTGAGGGTGCAACCAGTCCCACTGTCTCTGTCATTGATGAAGACACTAAACAGCACTGGTCCTAGTACAGATCCTTGAGGGACACCACTTGTCACTGATCTCCATCTGGACATTAAGATATTGACCACTACCCTCTGGATGCAACCAATCGACCATTCCTTATCCACTGAACAGTCCATCCATCAAATCCATATCTCTCCAATTTAGGGAGAAGGATGTTGTGTAATAGTGTGTTAAAGACTTTACAGAAGTCTGGGTAGATGACATTGATAGGTCTTCCCTTGTCCACCGACATAGTCACTTCATCACAGAAGGCCACTATGTTGGTCAGGCAGGATTTGTCCTTGGTGAAGCCATGCTGGCTGTCTTGAATCACCTCCATGTTGGTCAACTTTTGCTTTTCTTTCAGTTGCTTGCACATCCAGATTTATCTGGAAAACTT
>NW_010398162.1:38330-48348 GCF_000710305.1 Buceros rhinoceros silvestris | reverse complement strand
CGTGTAGGAACACACTATACAGAACTTGGATTTTTGGTAAAAACCCGGCATATGACCAGTTGTTCTCTGGGTGTGCCAGAGAGTTTTAAAAATTGTACTTTCTCGTTCTGCTCCTTACTAGCAGGATTTCTTTTTAGTTCTCCTATGTACCAATAGTGAAAATCATATTACCAAAAAAGTGGGGACGGGAGGGAGATGAGTTTGCTTCCCAGTATCTGTGGAGAGCAACAGCGAAGGGCACATGAGGCTGCTGCCTCACAGGTGAAGCACCATTGACATGGTTTGCCTGGGAAAAGGCAGCAGCACACAACATCACATGTGAAGATCTGTATTTAAAAGGAAAAATGCAAACATAAAGCAGCAAGAATTTTACAGCAGGGTAAATATTTTGATAGTGATTGCTGGCCTTTAGTCATACACTATCTGGCAGAAGAGTCGTTTTATGGTTAAAAAACTGAACACACTTTCTGCTGGATACTATTGAATAAAAAAGGTTGAGGACCAGACTCTGCTCCTGGGCCAAAGAGGCAGGGTGCAACTTATGTCCACGCAGTTTACGTCTTTCACCTTTTTTCAAGGTGGCTGTGGCCAAATACAGTTTGGAGATGGTTCTTGGTGTGTCACTGGCCCAGGGAGCCTGCGAGGATGGTTGCTGGTGGTGGCCAGGGTCACACTGGCCAGCCTGTCAAGTCTGGGGAGGATGGGTGGGTGCAGGCATGGCCTGGGCCGACTCCCTGGTTACTGTAGTCCTGGACTTTGATATAGAGTGGTTTCACTGGCTACCTGTCTACAGAAAATAGTAGTTCTGTACCTTGGCTTCTGTGGCCACTACACGTCATCAAAATGTACAGATGTGGAATGTACAATGAATGACAAAATCTTCAAAATCATAATTATCCGCAACAGTGCTGTGGTTTATGTAGCTCCTCAGCGGCTAAGGCTGACCCAACAGAGCACAGTCATGCGACAGGAGGGAATTCCATTCTGGGGTATCCGTGGTCCAACTCTGCTGTGGAGGAACATGTGGTTCCTGGGATGCAGAACAGCCTCATTGCCTTTTTTTACTTCTCTTTGACTTTGAGAACTAGACACCACCAGCTGGGAAGTTACCAGTCAATTGCCTATGGTGCAGAGCACAATGGAGGAGAGAGGCACGGTGCCATACAACCAGTGCAGCAGGTGTATATCGGGGATGTGAAAGAGGGCTGACAGAAAGAGCATCTTGCTGCATCTGTGTAACTTGGCAGATCTTCTTATACAGAGAAAGTAGCAGGTTCTTCCCTCGTCTTGTAGAGGAATAAATGTCAAAAGGCAGTGGCTGAAGCCTGAGGTTGATGTTTGTCTGTGATCATAAACCATAAGAAATGACACTGGCTATCTATTATAATTCTCCTCCACTGATATTAAATAAAAGCATTAAGAAGGTGAAGTTAATCCAGGTATTATATTGCACCTTTCTGTGTTTGCAGTGCAACTTGCATGCTAAAAGGTGCCAATACGTTTTACTGACTACGGCCTCAGTGCTGTAAAATGGACTTTGCAAACGAACATGCCTGCTGCTTGGGGACAGATGCTATCATTACTCCCGTGGAAGCTGTTTCTTATGTCCTTGAAGTTACCCACTGGTGGAAAGTAGCCTAAAGCATAGTATCATTAAACTACTTCAGGATAGGAAATTACAGGCAAAATTCAGGCAGATAAAATTAAATTACTCATACTGTAATGTACCAAGGTTAAATGTATGCTTAATTCCATACACATTGTATAATCACCACAAGATTCTGCATTTCAAAAGATTTTGTGATGTTTTCACAAAGGATTTTATCAGTATGCTGCTTCTTAAAAGGTGTTTTAATGTTATGTATCAATATGTCTGCCTTATAGACTGTTTAAAACTGCAAAACATTCAAAGTTCTTCTTTACCAACTTATTTTATCCCTTCACTTAACAGAACTGCATTGGCTAAGTATTATTTAAGACATTAATAGTAATAATGGTTCTTTTAGGAAATGCTATTAAGAATAGAAGTTGTCTTAAATCATGTTAACTATCACTGAATAAGAGTAACCCATCAGTGAGTAATAGCAGTAATAAATATAGTAAAAGTATTCTAAAGGCATAAGGTAAGGTCTTCATTTTATCTTTTGCAATAGTTGCAATATTCGTGAATTAAATTAGATATGTGTTCCTATTGTTTGCAGGATTTTCTGTTAGGGTGATGGCTCGATGTATTTTGTGAATTGGTCGTCAGGGAGACATTGGCAAAAAAAAATCAAAGACAAAGCACTATTGGTGTAACTAACTTATTGAAATTAATATACTAAAATAGTGCTATTCTGTAATGTTTTAATGGGTTTAATCAGTAATGTAACATACTGCACATTCTTACTTACCACAGGAATTTAGATAATATTGAACTATTTGAGAATAATAATAAATCAATCAAAATAAAACAGTGTTAAAAAAACCTTTCATAAAATGCATATTTGCTTCCCTTCAGGCAAGACTCTTCCAATTTTCCCCTACTTTTTACATTTCTGTGTAGAACATTTTTTATATTATTGGACGTAACATGGTTTTATTAGATAGTTTATTGCCAATTAATCAGTTCAAGTGCTAGAGAAGTTGAATATTTCTGCCAAGATACCTATTTCTATATTCAGACTTTGCTTTATAGTTCCCTTAAATTGTTAGTGTCTTTTAAAAAATCACTAGTTACTGGATAATGAGAAAATATAAAGCCAATTATATGATTTTATAATGCTAGAAGTAGTTTGGGAGGGTTTTTTTATAAATTTAAAACACTTGTTTAGAAAAGTAATAGTATTTTACTTTTCCCTGAAGAACACTGTACCTTACATCGCTGTCTTATACATAAATACAGATATACCATCAAAGCCCGCTGTATGTTCTCTGACACATGATGGAGTTAGTGGTGGGATTGCAACGCCAATGCACAGTTGCAGCCAGCAGATGTCAGCCAATTATGGGTATTTCTCAAACCTAGTGGTTTTTTTGCCTGCAGTGCTGGTCTCCATCTGGCTGCAGCAGTCAGTCTAAGGACACTGCAAAAGTAGTCTATCATTCAGTTGAAAGCCTGCCGACATTTTAGTAAAGTGTAATCCCTGGTTCCTACAGACTTTGGTGGGGTTTTTTGCACTGTTATTTCTTACCATTCTTCTCATTCAAAATCTTTTGAGGGGAAAATCCATATCAGAAAAATTGCTCTCTACACCTTACAGCTTTCTGTAAAATCTGGAGAAAGACCCATTCAAATCTAGAGGAAATATCAGCCTGGGGGAGGACCTTTGTGAAAAGATAACTTTAGAAGAGGGGCCGAATCTTTATCACTTGAATATAATAACTCTTTGGGCATCTACCAACATAGCTGCTCAAGTCACCAGAGATGACTAAGGCTTTTGAAGTTTGGCCTTGGCTTCAGTTTTGCTACTTTGCTTACCAGCCTCTCCTTTCATGCTGCTATTGAGTTAAAACCTCTGTAGCAAACCAACTGCCCAAACCAACAAAACAGTAATACACTTTAGGCAACCTCTTTTGGTGGCCCCTACCAGGTCTGGCGGCAGCTCCTTCAGGAGGCAGCCTAGAGAGATGCAAATGGCACAGGTTAATGCTGCAGCTATAAACAGTGCAGGTATGTAACTCCCTAAAGATATCCTCACTTGACTCATTCCTTGCTGACAAAAAACTGTTTGGTATTTGCGACCACAAGACTAGAAGGAATAACAGGTGCCTATGTTATAGACATTTAGCTTAGATGGAGCAGCAGTGTCCCTATTTCATATAGCATTACAATACAGCAATAGTCACAAACCCCATCCCAAGACCTGTATTGAATTTGCAGCTGAAAAACCAAAAGCCATAATTATAACCTGTCAGAGGAAGTGAACAGAGGAAATCAAGGGTCTTGCTGGTGGTTCAGGTTCCTACATTTATGTAAGTACACTAAGTGTGGGAGAGGGTTTTGTAGGAAAAGTCTCCATCTTTTCTTCAGTCAGGAATGAGTTTGACAGCTGGACTTCAGGGCCTATTGCAAGGCAAGAGACTTGAGTCTAAATTTAAGTGAAAATCCTTTTAAACTTTACACAGTCTTTATCTTGGAAAAAGTCTATTGGGCGACTTATTACTGAAGCTCCACCAATGTGTTATGTCTGGAAAATAACCCTGTCCAAACTTTGAACAGATGTTTGAGCCTGTTAAAGAAATAAAACAATCTATTGTCAGACTGTAGATGTGCTAGGAGGACTTTGGGAAGCCGTATCTTGTTTTCTGCAGTTGCTGTCTTGCAAATGCTGGCCAGGTTTTCCTGGTGCTGGGAAATGTTCTAGGTTGTACAAAGTGATAGAAATGGTCCTGGGCGATTTGTCAAACTGTGATGTGCAACCAGCTGAGTTTGGGTGTTTCTCGACTTCCAGAACTACAAACTCTGTCCACTGTTAGCTAGACTCAGCAATGACAGCTCTAGAGAAGGATATTGTGAAAAGATGTTCAGCACAACACTGCCAGCCCTTTTATGAGCAGTGGGAAAGATCTCTGATTTTCCCAGCCAGTATGTGTTTTATTTAGGGTAGCGTAAGACCCTGTTTGCAGTCTCCTATGAGCATTGGTTCTGTGGCAAGAATTTCAGAGAAAAAAAGAGAGAGAATGGACACATTCCTGAGGAGGTCTTCTCGAAATCTTGGTGCACTAAAGCCAGGGAGGCAATTTCGTTTTACTGAGGCAGTTTCAGTTGCCTGAAGTTCACAGTGATACCATTCTCAGCAAGGTCTGAAAAGTATGCTTTTGAGTTGGCTATGAAAAGATGCTCTAAAGCAACCTCCACTGCTTATTCACTGTGTGAAATAAGTTTGCTGGGACTGAGGTTAAGAGGTAAGTGCTTTGGTGATGTGATGTTCTCGTCTCTTCAAAGATTTGCACTGTTTTCTTCATAATTTAGTACCTTGTTCATTGTACAAGGGAAAATGGCAGTAGAAGTACGTAGAGCAGTTTATATAGGTAGAAAGCTGACCGTATATTCTATTAAGTTTAATAAAAAATCTTTTAAAATAGGTTTCAGATGTAGAATTAAAGAATTCACTGTAAAATAGAAACAAGCAAGAAGGACAAGAGGAGAGAAAGAGTTACTCAAGCCTTGGCCAGATCTTGCATGTCACTTACCAGCTTCTCATTTAAATCTCTTCCCTGAAGAATAATTATTTGTTATACTGCTTTCTTAAGAGTAGATTGACCCCTGAAAATTGTCTACTATTTTTAACATGGATTTTTTTATTTCTTTAAGCCTAGTTGCTGCTGAAGAATATTTTTATCTGCTATGGTGGAACCATAAGATCAGAGTAATGTAAAATGGCGAGTCATCAGCAGGGATGTTGATTTGACATACCACAGCTGACAGAGTTTGCTGTAACACTGGAGGGGGCCAACACACTATTTTCTGGCATGTGCTGTCATGTTCTCTGAAGCTGATAGGCAGCAAAGTGTCCACCAGTTACCCAAACTTTCACATAAAGATTTCTCATCACACATTAACACTAGGTCATTACCTTGTTAGCAAATAACCCTGGTATTCAGTGTTTGATAAGCCAAATATTTGAACCAGGTGACATTTGAGTATTCTTATAAAGTAACACTTTGAGTAAGGCATCTCTCACTGTTGCTTGGTTGATAGAAATTGATTTCTTGTCATGCAAACAGAATGTTATCTACAGCTGGGAAAATTCAGATTTTGGGGATGTCCTGGAAAAGTTTTCAGAATTCTACAGATCTTACATATCTGTAGGAAGACATATGAGCCATTTTTCTTTATAAATAGGAGAAAATATTCAGATGACTAATTATATCTGCTTTGTTTAAGTGTATGGCTTTACAGTTTGCCCTTTGAAAAACTGGAAATTTATGATAGGTTTCCTTGGTCTGAATTTCATTTCGCTTGTGTAGTCTGAGAATTATGCCTTTTGTTTAACTAAAAGTAGATTGAGACACAACTTTAATCTGCAGGCTTTTCTATCATCTGATTGTTTCTATCTTTTCTCACTTTCAAAAGTTCTTCTGCTCTGTTTACTCTGTTTTTAATGGCAGTTTTGTCTGTCTACTACCAGTGTCTAGTTCTTTGAGGGTTTTTTTTTAATCATTTTTTATATTTCTAAACTGTATGTGTTGGCACTTTTTCACACAACTGCCGACCATTTTCTCTCATCTGTGGATTGTTGCGCAATGTTACACACTGATATTTGTACAGAGTACTGCAAGTACCTATATATATCAGAAGTGAGTAATCTAGTTACGCACTTATGATAATTTAAAGATATGGCAGTGTATGTGAAACTGGTCAGATTTACTGCCACTTCATGAGTTATCACTTATTCGAATGACTTACTGTGTCCCTTGTCCTGCCTGGTAGTGAAGTAGTGTGCTATGTTAAATGTACTCAGCTGAAAGAGTTGGATCATTTTGAAAGCATGGACTTGAACCTGATTAGTTAATCACATATAATAATGTTAATGATGATATATTTGATTAGAAAGAAACTGGTATAGCTATTCCCAGATGGGAAGCAAGATAAACTATGCTCATAAAACCATATATAATTCCTTCTTTCTATTGCCTGTACCAATTTTACCATTTTAATTCAAGTTTTCAAATTCACGATCAAAATAGCTATAAGTTCTCAAAATTCTGTCTGTCCCTTGGTGAGGGTGGGGACTTTCTTCTATGACCATGTATCTATAACATCTATGTCCACCTCCTCTTTCAGGAGTCTGCCCCTCCAGGCTTCACTCCTTGCACACACTGCATTTTAATGACTGTGAGCAAAGCACTGATACCATGCCAACCTGTGATCCTAGAAGCACTCCCTCTGCTGCTTCTCTGTCTTCTTTCCTTTCTGTTAGCATGAAGGAACTAAACCACCTAATTAAAAGTTTCATTCTACTAAATATTCAACGTGTCCCCTTTACACAAAGGAAATTACAGCAAAGAGATATTTGTCATATCCATCTCTGTCCCCACATTCAGTCCTCTATGCTACAGGATCCTGTAATTCCAAAGCACTAAAACATGTTTTTAACGTAATGCACGTCAACACATTACAGAGAAAAAGAAATGTCAATTGTCTAGGTAGTCTGCAGGATTGAACTTCAAGGTAGTCCCTTAATAAAACAGACCATTGGTAGTCATTGTGTAGAAGGGATCTTCTGGTGTTATAGGTAAAGAAAGACAGTCAGTGTAGTTCTGAAATGGCATGAGTAGTTGGAATAAATTGGTTATACAACTGTCCTGACTGGATGGGTAAAGAAAGCATGGCATTTGGGAGCACATAACTTCAGTGATCATCACTATTATGTCTATATCCTCTGAGACAATGTTTCCAAAGTACTACTTTTTTTTTTTTAGTACAAGAAGGTGTTTTCAGAAGAATATTTCACAGAAGTGTTATAAATCAGGAGAAGGATAAAAAGAAATATTAATTTTCTTGCTCTTTTCATCTGAAATCTAAAAAAAAAAGTCTTTTTTTAGGAAAGCTTATAATAAAACATTCCTGGAAATGTCATTACTTTCAGCAGATTGATTAGCATCTCAATTATACGATACTAATAAAAGGAGATCTGGCGTTAAGAAAATAAGACTAGGTTTGGAAAGTCATCTGCAAATGTGCCTGTGAGCCCCTGACTTTGTCACCATATAATTGTGCTTTGACTGCTGCCCTAGATGCAAATTGTTCTGTTGTGGGCTTGCTGAAATGTCCTTACTGAACCAAAGGACAAAACATGGGTTTTGTTCTCCTCAGGCTCCCTCTGCTGAGGTCCACACTCTTGGGCCTTGCAATGCATGTGTCAACTCAGTCTGCTGCCAGATATATAGCTTGTCCTCATGTCAGTGTCACATTTCTAACACTGGGTAGAAGAGGCAACCATGGGGACCTTGACATCTCCAAGGCAGATAGAATATACAGAAACCCCAAATTCAGGTTTCCTCTTGCGTACAGCGGTTATAAGCTTCAAGGTATAGCAAGAACATTTTCTGTCTGTTGATGTGGCACTGCTGAGTCAGGTGAGATGGACTGTGTGCATGTTTTCCTCCCTTAAACAAACTTCTAGAAACCCTCTCTATGGGAGAGCTTGCTCATTCTCTCATTTTTTATGTTGGACTGAGTAGCTGTTTAGCAGCAGTGCACAAGGAAGAAATGCAGTTAACTCTGCAGTGAAGAATCTTAGATAAAAGTAAAGCAATTGATCTGAACTATAATAAAATCTCTGAGGTGTGAACTACTGCAGTATTTCTGGACAGATTACAGTTGTTCCTCGTGAATAATTCTACTTGCATTTGATAGTTTGGAAGAGAGCATTGTGAAGATAACCCTGCAGATTTAACAAAGCTCACTCCTCATGAGAGGTTTCCACAAAAAAAAAAAAAAAAAAAAAAAAAAAATTGAAAAACACTAAAAAAAAAAAAAAAAAAAAAAAAAAAAAAAAAAAAAAAGCCCACCCCCTAAGAAGGTTTTCCAAAAAAAAAAAAAAAAAAAAAAAAAAAAAAAATTGACAAATACTCATGCTTTTACCAGCACTTCTGGGATATTCTGTGTTTAATGAAAATTAAAGATTTCCAAATATGTTTATCCTGTTTGTATTCTGAGAACTGATATTTAATTCATGTTTATCTAAGGCCAATAAGACATCTCAGTGACCGTCCTTATACTCTGTACTGCAATAACTGCATTCAGTATATTAAATTGGTGTACTGACTAGAAATATTTTCTTTGTAACTGGTTCTGAGGACAGACAATGTCTGAACCTTAATCTTAATGAAAGCTTTCAGAGCCAAAATGTCAAGAAGCCCTTATGGGACACCATGAGTTAGATCTTCTAGTTAATATTGCACTCTGAATATACTGAATTTTTCTGAGAAGACTGAAGTGAAAGAGTGATCTACTCAAACTAGTATTCATTCAGTTTAGGGTAGTAGCGTAAGAGCCCACTGGTACTGTATTTTTCCTAGATAACACTTGTATTTTTTAGGACATGCTTGAAGAGTCCTAATATCTTCCCTTTCTCTCAGAAAAGGAATGCTTAGCTTCTCCTCCAGCCAGAGTGTAAATATTTCATGAATAATATGGGTCTGACTCTATTAGAATAACTTCACTGTTTTATTGCTATCATTGTTACTATTTCACATTTAGATAAATAGCATCTTTTCCTGTTAATTATGAAAATAATGGACAAAAAAATCATGACAGGAATGTATCCATATGAGTAACCATATGGCCAATGTATTGATTGATATGAAATCATAATAAGAGCCCACTGGTACTGTATTTTTCCTAGATAACACTTGTATTTTTTAGGACATGCTTGAAGAGTCCTAATATCTTCCCTTTCTCTCAGAAAAGGAATGCTTAGCTTCTCCTCCAGCCAGAGTGTAAATATTTCATGAATAATATGGGTCTGACTCTATTAGAATAACTTCACTGTTTTATTGCTATCATTGTTACTATTTCACATTTAGATAAATAGCATCTTTTCCTGTTAATTATGAAAATAATGGACAAAAAAATCATGACAGGAATGTATCCATATGAGTAACCATATGGCCAACGTATTGATTGATATGAAATCATAATGATTGCAATTGTTGTGCTATGCCATTCTTCATGGAGACACAAGTTAATTCATCTCCCACAGTTTGGCTTTAAGGAGAAATTATAGCTAAGCTATGTATCAAACACAAGTCCTCTCACCTTGAGCATTAGGATCAAACTGGAAATTATTTTTGTTCTCAGTGCCCTGATGCATTTTTGATCTTGAGCTCTCTCCAGACAATTGTCTCCAGGCTACATGCCCTTTGTAATTTAAGTGATTCGAGCTTTCCCCAAAGTTCCTCGAAAAGCTGCACTTTATTTTACTTCTGTAAGAAGCTGCTAGAAACTCCCTCTCTGTCTGATAGAGCCAATGCCAGCCAGCTCCAAGACGGACCCATCACTGGCCAAGGCTGAGCTCATCAGCAGTGG
>NW_010398162.1:29082-38249 GCF_000710305.1 Buceros rhinoceros silvestris | reverse complement strand
CTGTCTAGAGCCAATGCCAGCCAGCTCCAAGACGGACCCATCACTGGCCAAGGCTGAGCTCATCAGGAGTGGTGGTAGCACCTCTGTGATAACATATGTAAGAATGGGGAAAAAAAACTGCTGCAGAGTGGCAGTCAGAGAGAGAAGTGAGCATATGTGAGAGAAACAGCCCTGTAGACACTAAGGTCAACAAAGGAGGAGACAGAGAATGTAATCTAGGTGCCAGAGCAGAGATTCCTCTGCAGCCCCTAGTGAAGACCACGGTGAGGCAGACTGTTGTCCTGCAACGCATGGAAGTTAATGGTGGAGATTAATCCTCCTGCAGCCCGGGGAGGAATCCACACTGAAACAGGTGGATTCCCAAAGGAAACTGTGACCCTGTGGGAAGCCGGTGCTGGAGCAGGTTCCTGGCAGGACCTGTGGACCCATAGAGAGATGAGCCCATGCTGGAGCAGGTTTGCTGGCAGGACTTGTGACTCTGTGGGGGACTCAGGCTGTAGCAGCCCATTCCTGAAGAACTGCATCCTGCGGAAAGGACACATAATGAATAAGTTCATGGATGACTGTCTTCTCACAAGGGAGAGACCTCATGCTTGAGCAGGGCAAGAGAATGAGGAGAAAGGAGCAACAGAGACAACATGTGATGAACTGCCCGCAACTCTCATTATCCATCTCCCCTGAGCTGCTCAGGGGGATAGAGGAGGTAGAGAAGATCAGGAGTGAAGTTGAGCCCAGGAGGGAGGGAAGGGTGGGCATCTGTCAAACATTTTGTGAGGAAGACAAAGGCTGGAAGCTAATAACTTCTGGCCCCAGGAGGAAGGCTCCTGCTTGCAAGGCTTGCAACTACATGACAGGTTCACAGCCCTCAAAGGTGAGGAGGAGCTGGGAGTGCTTCCAAGTGTAGCATCTAGGCTGACTTTGCTTGACAATGTAGGAGCACCAGAAAGAAGTAGAGACGGATAGCAGAGTTGGCAACTTCCTGCTGTGTAGGACAGAAGCACCCATCTGCCAACCTGACTTATAATCTACAGAAATTTGCTGCTTGCCAAGGGCTTGGATTTGGGATGTTGTGGAGATACTGCCAAAGCCTTTCTGACACTACTGACTACTACCCCATGTTTTTCTTCCATGTGGGACCCAACGATACTGCCAGAGGTTCCTTCCAACCTCAGGCATTTTGTGATTGATTCTGTTGTTTTCCAGAACAGGTCATGGTCCATAGTTTGCTTATGACATCTTTGAGACTATCAATCATTTGGGGTGTATTATTTCTGATTGTATATGCAGCTACTTCTTCTTATACAGCTAGTTCTTCTTCCCAGGCCAATATATGCCTGGGGGTGAGAGTATTTGTTAATAATTTTAGTTATAATGTCAAAGGTATCAACTGTTAATATTTTTTCAGCAATTGTTGAAAACTTGCTGCTGCTGTAATACTTTTGATCAGTAAACAGCTGTTCGAATATTTACAGAAAGCACATTGAATGAGGAAGGATCATTGCTAAAGTCACTAATGTTTTTCTTTAAATACCTACAGAATCCTGTTGATTCAGTGAGAACTATGGGTCCTGTTAAAATAGCTGGATTCTTAGTCACCATGTGAAAAGATCAGTTATTCTGCAAGGAAAAGGTAATACTGTCTGAGTCTGAATTTCAGTTTCTTACAGCAGAATTTTCAGATGAGCATCCAGTCTGTGACCTGCATTTAAAATGTTATATAAGGAAGTAAAATGACCTCAGTGTCTGAGCACCTACATGTCTTATGCTGTGTCTTCCCCTTCGTTTAGCGCTTACTGGCTTAGTGCTGTTTTAAAGAAAAACAACAAAACCCCCAAATTTTGTTTGAAATGTTGTTAGACTTACATAAAGATATTCTGAAAATTAATCTCAGTTTCATAATTTTCAAAGCTCATTTAGTAATAAATTTCAACCAAAATTCTCTATTGTACAAATAGACAATATTCTTATATGCATGTTCCATGACCGGTTAAATTAAATATGCCATTTATGATGCCTAGCATACACAGAAATATTTTCAAGATCAAGTAATATATTTGCCTACAATTAATGGAATTTTTTAATGCTTGATCTTACTTTTAAGTTCCATAACTCCAGTCCACTTTGTCTGATTTCCTTTAACACATGGTAAACCTCTGAATGAAGCATGCCAGTTCAGGTAATCTGACACTCGTTTCCTGATATCATTAGTAACTATGTCCCTGATGCATATTATTCTCAAACAAATGCTTTATGTTTTTTACACAAGTAGTCCCTCTGATCCAAATAGACTATTTGATAAAACTGAGCACTTCTGCATACTGCATTATGTTCTGAATTAGAGACTGGATTAATTAAGCTTTAGTTCTGTACTGTTCCCTCTTGTTCCCAATAACGCTGATGTATTAGCAAACCTACCCCAATGGAGAACTTAAAATTTTTAGAGGCCAAATGTGTATTTACTCATTTTTGCTGCACAAGAGAATTTTCAGTTAATTTCAAAAGGGCAAGATAGAGACAAAATTAAACATTAGGCTACAGTTAGACATTATGTTCACATGTATCTGTGTGATATTACATTTAACTTTAATGTATGATAATTCATTCCCTTCTAATTACTTTTCTGGTCAGTTCCACGGTCCAAGTCAGGGTTGCATCTGGGCATCTTCTAATCATTAATGGACTTTATCTTCACTAAGCACCTGAAAGGTAGAGGCATTATAAGCTCTAAAACAATAAACATGGAGATAGAGTAGACCCTGACTTAAAAGGTTAGATAACTTCTGTTGCATGAAAGTGAGCTGCAATTTGAAAGTACACAATGAGGGTACAATCCTCTATCTTAGTCACTAACTTATGTTTCACTTATTGATTATTTATTTTGATCAAATAAGTTATTGAATGGCAAGGTTTATTCTTTCGTGTAGTGATCAAAACTACTCCATTACTGGTTTTAGTATCAGTACATTTTCCTCTTGTAAAAGTAGATATTTTTTTGTTTTTGCTAGGGTTTTCAGCAGAAACTTTTAGATAGTAATTGCCTGTATCTTATTTACAAGCTTCAAATTTCATTATTGCAAATTTTTCCTGGCATATCCTTAGCTTTCCATGACTTTTCTGAAATAATTGCGAGTAGTTTAATAAATATATTTTAGGTAATTCTCTTAGAAGTATGAGATGAGAAGTGGACAGGTCTTCCTGTGTGCCTATGTTGTGTTTCCCAATATACTTTCTTTTAAATGAAAATTGTTATTGAAATTACCTCCAACCTATTTATAGCACTTTTCTCTGTCCATCATTTGCAATACTGACTTTAAAAATATAGGACACTTGGATAGCCGTTGTAGATACGTTATTGATTTTTCTTTTTTATTTATGTTGTCCAGTATTTCTGCTTTAAAGTCCATCTTAATATTCTGGGTTTGGTTGTTTTTCCTCCTAGCCCCCACCACAAATTACCCACTTAGAAAATGAGTCTATAAATTATTTTGATCCTGAGAGAAGTAAGTAAAAACAGCCACAACAATTGAGAAAAATGTAGTTCTAAATAAATACCTGAACTTTCATGATAACTCTAAAACTTATTTGAGCCTTTGATAAAATATCAAAGAGAGGAGGAATTCAGGGTATATTCAGTATTTCTAAAATATTCATGGAGGGCCCCACATGAATTTTAGAATGGATAGATATCAGACAAAAAAGAAAGGACCAAAGTCATAACGTAGGGCTGCAAGATAAAAAAAAAAACAAAAAAACCCCAACAACCTTAATCAATTCACTTCTCCCAGTGCTTTCAGCCTTTATGAATGAATCAAATTTACATGTAAGAACTATTTTTAAGATAGGAACTCAACTGCTGGAAGACTGATTTGTTTACTAAAATCTTAGGAAAACCTCACCAAAAAATGGATGAATCTTTTCAAAGAGGTTTTCACTAAACAAGTGGTTTTTTAAATTTCACTTTTAAAGGAAAGCTTTAATGTTACAGTGACAACAGGTGCACTACATCAAAGACAGTAATATTAGATATGTTCCATTTATACACAATTTTGGTAAAAAACCCATCCTTGTTAATAATAAAACCTAAAGGTATGTGTCACAGGATAGAACAGTAAAATCCATAGCGTGCTTATGCTAGAAAACTCATTATGTATGAAGATGTATTAAATATTATTATGTTTCAACAGCTCTCAGTAAAATGAAGTGACTAAAGAGCAGACCTCAACAAGTCTGCCCAATCTTGTCTTTCATAAAACATAAATAACCATTAACCATGGAAGTGAATGAAGTCTGATACACTTACATTGAAAGCAAAGGAGAACACTTCTAAATATCATAGTGAAAATGCAACAAAATAATAAGACACATGCTGTCCCTGAAGACGTGCTGATTTGCAGTTTCAGGAGATCAGCCTAGAGACTAACCACCATTTCAGCATCAAATTCTGAATAAAGTAAGTTCTAAAAAAGCAGGTATGGATCAGAATTGGAAAAAATGGACCCAATATAATTTGAAAACTGTCATATGCAGAAGAAATGTTGAGTTGTGGAAAAGCCAGAATGTCCAGAGCATAGCCTTTGGAATAGACAATCCCCATTGCTGGCAAAAACCTTGCAGTTTCCATGGACAGCTGTTTAGATCTGTACTTGCTCTCATCAGTAAAAGGAAGGATAACTTATGTTCCTATTTACTGTCATTACACTCTGGATTATATAAAACCTTAAAACTCTCATCTGTAAGAGATTTGAAGTATAGCAATGCAGTCAAGAAGAGATGGTGTAATGAGATAAATGTTGTCAACTGTGCCTCATTGAGATGCACCTAATTACAGTGTAAGCATTCAGATCTTTGGGATAGTGTGGGAAATTCCCACCTCTGCTTCCTCTTTGGAAAAGCCAGATGTGCCCTTCAAGCCTGATGAAGATTCTTGGGTTTTCCTTTCTGTTTCAATTAGAAGTCTTCATGAAGTTCCCCACTCAGGCTTCAGCGAGAACCTTGGGACCACCAGCCACCTGCCAGGATGCCTTGTGAAAGCAATCTAATAGGTGACTTTAATCATATATTGGCAAGACTCTAAATAAACAGCTGGGTTTGGGAAGGCTGTATGGATTTCTAAATTCTAAAGTGGTCAATATTCTTCAGACTCTATTTCAATACTTTCAGCATGATACTCATCTTTAATGGAATTCTTTCATTTGGCTAGGATTCATGCCTATCAGTTTGGCTCATCTATTGATTTATAATGTTTAGGGTTTTTTTTTTTTCCCTGAGCTGTGTTCGATAACATAGTGGTCCCTTTCATTTTATGTGCAACAAGATCAGTTTAAGGTCAAGTTCTGTCCTGCTGAGCTGAAAACAAGCCTAAAATAGGCTTCTCATTTCATAGAAATATAGGGGAAAAAAGAGAGGCTAAAGTGCCTGATTCCGAAAACAGACTTGTAGCCTGGTATGACTGGTAAGAGTAAAATTAAGTTCACTGACATGTATTTGCTACTGTGAGATTGTAAGACCTTGTGTAGGGCTGTAGTAATGTGTAGCTAAGTGAATTTTTATGCAATCTTTTTTTTTACTGCCAAATAAAATACCTAGTACAAGCCCCCAGTTCTGTGTAGGTCACTTCTTGGGAGTATAAACATTGGGAATAAATCAAACACTATCTCACTGTGGGAAATTCTTTCAGAAAGACAGATTAGCCCGGTCCAAGGTACATTACACAAACAATGGTGACACTAGAGAGCTCATAGGTCATGAGATAAACTCAGAATAAAATAGTACAGGAAAAGCTTAGTGTTCTTCCAATGCACAGATGCCAGAACATACAATGAGATGAAATTTATCTGTATTAGATAAAATCAAAATAAAATAAAACTCCAGTGAATCTACACTCTTATAAAATATATTAATTCCAGATCTGCAGTTTGCGTTACATCGACTTTACTTAGATCCATTTAACTGTTAAACATTTACAGTCTCCTTTTCCCATATAAGCAATGAGGACTCTAGATTCCTGTCCATGGCCTACTTTTCTTCTACCACTTATTACCTCTGGGTATTCACATTAGCAAGTGTATTTGCATTTTTCTGTGTTGTTTCTTAAGTAGCTTATATTTAATACAAATTGTCTTAGCAGAATTCAGGATCCACTTATACCATATACTTCTCTCATTCACAGAGAGTTTCTTTCTTGGTGCTCATTGTTCCATATGATCATGTACACAGAAATGAACTCATTATCCTCTTCAAAACACCCTAACAACTCTCCTTTGCTACTCTGACTACAGAAAGTTTAGTTAAAAAACCCAAAGATTTTGACAACAGTTAGGCTACTGTTTCTTGGTTATCTTGATTTTCTTACAGCGAGCATAAAGAAATGGGTATTCAAAGTCATCTAAAAGACATTTAATCCAAGTCAGATACTTGCACTTGTACATAATTCTTTGTTTTATTTTAAAGGGAACTTAGTGTGAGTTGATCAGATGTGTACACATGCTTGGTAGTTATGTACAAGTGAGTGAGGTCATCAGTTTTTTATGTGGATATGTATTTCTGTTGCACTGTCAAACTGCCTGAGGTGTTTTCTTCTCTTTTTTCTTTTTTTTTTTTTTAAAAAAAAAACCTTGCTTGTCAGTCTGTGTTTATTCATCTGTGATTGCTCCTTCAAACTGGAAGCTCTTCAGGGAAGGGATGGACTCTAATTTGTTTTGTGCAGAGCTAATAGTATAGCTAGTAGCTGAAATTCGAGGTGCAACACTGAAATAATGACCAGGGATAAATTCCTGGTGGTGGGCTGAAATTACATACCAATAATTCTAAGTTCCAACATGTGAGAACTTTGCTGCTACTGGCTGTAACAGGCTTTATTAAAAAAAAGAAAAATCTTGCATGACAGTTCTAGAAATATAATAATCTGTAAACTTAGAAGCAAACCCCATGGATTTATAACATTTCATGATTCAAATAATTCCATGATTTACAAACTCAGTTTCCTTATAGTTTAATAAGTAGCTTGTAATTCTATATATAAACAATATGTAGGAAATAATCACTTGCAAAGCATCTTTCAGAAAACTGCAGTGAATAATAAAATGACTTTCACTCATACTGGGCTCTAATTCACAGTTGTAAATTTGTGTCAGATCTTTGAAAGAAAATATGTACAGTGTTAAGGGTAGTCTGTTTTTCATATAACATTTTCTTTGTGAGAAACATAATTAATGATTAAAATATTGCCTATCCCAAAATAAAGATAGTGCAAATGCTTTGAAGTGCCCCTCAAACCGTGCATCAAAATGTAACAAAGGTGTCCTCCTTATGGGTACTTAGAGATTTGTTTACTCTCCTTTGTGACAAAGAGCTGTACAGAGGTTGCTTGGTAATATTAAGTATTTTGAAATCCATTAGATAAAACATTACTAAACACAATGGTATAAATCTACTTTCCATTGAATTTGTATCGCTATTTTTCAATAAAAAATATACAGGAGCATTTGTTACTGTATTTACTTCTGAGCAACTTCTAGGAAATAATTTTATATGGGATGGTGGTGACCCACAGTAGATGTACATATAAACCAGATGTTAGCAAATGAAGCAGAACCTTGAAATAGAAGGAAAATTAAGGGAAGATTGGTTTAGATATGCTTTGGATGCCTACGGACATTATTGATTTTTTTGTTAAGGGAGAGAGAGCTATGCTGGATTGGCTGTTGCACATTTCCTCCCCACTTTAATCTTTCACAACTGCTTCAGAAGGAAGGCAGGACTATAAATTTCAGTTAGTAGTAGTAGTTTGTAAGAAGTTCTGTAAATCAGTGTTCCTGATCACATGGAGTATCACTGAGCTTAATTACTATTCCCAGTAGTTGCTTTGGACATTCTGTGCTCACGTGGTGTATAGAGGCACAATTGTTCAAGCAGAAGAAGTGTCCATTCACTTCTTGAGTCTTCACAGCCAGACATACAACTATTTTAGCAGTAACTGTTATGAAGCTTCTGAGAATGTACAGAGATGCAATATGCATTTATCTTTATTCCATCCTTTTGACTGTTTTTCAAATACAGTTCTGGGAGGAGGATTGTGATGTTTTCTTTATGACCAAAAATTTAGCTTCAACTTCCTCCTCTTTTTTGGAGGCTTCCCGGATTACAGAGAGTTATTGCCTTCCATCCAGATTAAATACAGTTACCCAGTGCAATGCAGTTAGTTAAATAAAATGCTTTTTTATTAGCAAACTCATTTTTACTTTGTTTGTTGTAGGAAGAAAAGAAACTAAATATGGTCCCTTCCAAGAGGAAACTTCTGACGTTAAATGAATGTGAAAAATCTCTAGATATTTCAATAAGCCAGGCAAGAGATTCTGCATGGAATCTGTAGATAAACAGTGTTGTTCTGTGTCTTAGTCATTCTTTGTAACCTTCATTTTGTTAAGGTGCTCATTATGATGAAACAACAATTAATTTTTTTTATCTTAGACAAGACTGCTATAATGAATATGTTCTTTATTCTTGAGCCGATAGATCAATGGGTAGTACTTCGTGGGAGAGGGAGTCAAATATTTTCAGAAGAGATAGCAATGAAAGAATGAAAAGGTTTAGGAACAATAATTTCAAAATTCCTCATGACACAGCAAAACACAGAATTTTATTTCCCTTTCATCTGTTGTGGAAGCTTTTATTATTCTTACACAGCTGTAGAATCCAAATATTTGTGTTTGAGGCAGTTGGTTAGAAAGGGGCCATATCTGCTGCTTTGCCTAAAAAGAATCAATTGAGAAGGGGATGAGAAATGCATTTAGACATATATGTATGTTGTCATGTTAAATTAGAGCATTACAAGGGTTACTCAAATTAGGCTGATTGCCAAAGGATCGAAAAGAGCTCTTGTCCCAGCTCTGAGACTATAGATTTCATAACCTGACAGTTATTGTCTGAGGTCAGTTATAAAAATCAATACGCAGAATATTATAGCAGTATGGGGCAAAGCAGCCTCTAAGCAGCTAAAAATCTGCCCTAGAGACTTAACAGTAAAGAAACATATGTATTCTGTTCTATTTGTCAGGATTCAGTTAAAAGCCAGATGGACTGAATTTATTTTTACTCAGTTTCACTGAATATATATTTTTTCTTTTTTCCTAACAGATTTGTTTTTAGAGCTAAATATGAGATATATA
>NW_010398162.1:0-28973 GCF_000710305.1 Buceros rhinoceros silvestris | reverse complement strand
GGGAAAGAAAATACATTCATAATTCATTCATCACTGTAATACTTTTTTATCATGTGGAGACTTTTATAGTCTTGGCTTATCAGCAATTTACAATGCATTTCTGCTCTTTTGTTTGACTTTCTCGTTCTATGCTCATATAATGCTGTGTACTTGCTTCCTTCCTTCCTTCCTCTCTCTCTCTCTCCCCTTCCACCCTCTCCAACCCTCACCACCCTCTTTAGTGGAAAGTCATGTTAGCTAAATTTTTGTAATCTAATGCTGGAAAAAAAGTACACTCAAAACTCAAGAGATTAATTCTGAACTATTGAATTTGCAGGAAATTTTTTAAGGAGTTTTGAGGATACTGTAAGTAAGTTCCATCAATGCTGTCAAACTTCCTAGAGATGGAATACTCTCATCACTGCCTTCTACTTATATATTTATGAATTTATTTAATTATTTTTCTGGTTTAGGATTAAAAAAATGAGAATGGATGTATGTTGTAACGAGAAAACTTCATTTTCTTGTGCTATATATGTTCCAGTTGTTTACACAAGTTTTTTTGATGTCTCTAGAGCACATCTCATTCTCTACTGCTAAGATGTAAAAACAAACCTGTTAAACATTATTTTGTGCTGTTGTGCTACATTATTGCTTCATACCTTAGTAAGCCATTTAAAAATCAGTTTATTTACATTTCCCATTGCTGGTTAGAGAGCTCAAGGTTCTAGCAAATCTCTGACCATACAGTGATGCATAACTGAATGATAACTGCATTCGCTTTCCCTGTTCACCACCAGTTAAATATTAGAGACTCAGAAAACACTTATAAATGAAGACAGGAGCTAGGCAAAGGCAACTGTGCAATACTGCAATAAAGTACTGATCAGCTGACTTAGGGGTGATCCTGCTGTAATGTTTTGCACAGAATAATTTCAAATATTTCCATAAAGAAAGAAAGATCTTTAACAAATATTTGTGATTTAGGATATCATTCCTCCATTTAAGCATTTAGTTCCAAAACTCTAATATATCAGATCAATGTAACCCAAATAATGTACTGAGATTATTTAAGAAACAAGCTAGTCATCCTTGTGAAAGCCAATGTGACTTTACTTCTCAAATCTTTACCAGGGTGTTGTAGTATAGATAACACATTGTACTTGCGTGGAGTCCTTGTAACATGGAATCCTTGTTAGACTGAGAAAAAACATGAAGGACTGATTTCTGTAGTGATCTGAGAATAAAAATTCAGATTTCATTCTCTTCTCTGTTTTCAAGTCTTTCTACAAGCTTTTCTTTCAAAAGGTAGGTAAGAGCTAAAAGATTCTGAAACAAATACAGTGTGGTTGTCACAGGTGAGTCACTGTCACGCAGTTCTTTCTCTTCTTCTGCCAAGGTAATTCATTCCTTTGCACACATAAGGAGAGGGGAGGTGGAGCAAAAACCAAATTGCAGAATGTTTGCTAAAGTGATAAACAGTTATATCATTGATGGACAGACTAATGGATTACAGAGTTAGTGGGACAGCCCAGGTATCTGATTCTGTTTCAAAGTCCTTGGAAAAAATATTTATTATAACCGTTCTTCCAGCTGAACAGTTTGCAAAATATGCTTTTACTTTTTCCTAAAATGTGGCTTCAATGAATTCCTTGTGAGAACTTCTCAATAAAACAGACTGTTTTAAATGTAGAGAACCAAATTTTTAACTTTTATTAAGCACACTCAAAATTTAGTTTTCCATCAGGTAGGAAGTAATAACAGGACGACAATCACAGTTACATTCTCCTTTAGATATAGGGAAATAAAATCATTCCTAGATACCAAAAAAACCCATTTGTCACATGGGAATATATGCAGCTTTTTATGTTCACATCTACCAAAAATAATGTTTATCTTATTTTACCTTAGACATAGTGCATTTTGGAATGCTGCTGATTTACTCTGTTTAAACCTCAGAGTAAGAGAGGAGGTGGAATTTACAGGTAGGGTAAGACTGATTCAAAAGAAGTTACTGCATGCTCTCAGCTTTGGTTGCATACACCAAATTAGAATATGTCTTTAATATTCTGGGCACAAATTTCAACTTGAACAAAACAAAACCTTGAAAAGCAGCAGCATGTAAATCATTCATGGAGTTTCTATTTTCTTGTAACTTGTAGCTATTTACTGTAAATAGGGAATGATAATCTCTCATGTAATGTGATCATTGCCTAATTGTAATACAAAACATCTTTCAGCATATTGGGCATTACATTGTTGAAATTCTGTAAAGCAAAACTGAGCTAAACTAGAATAACCCTCAGAGCAAATTGCTTGGAATGAAACATGGCTTAAGTAGGTTTTAGTTCTTAACAATATGAATGATCTGGAAGAAAAAAAAATATTATTGGAAGTATTTTTCTTGTTGATGAAAAATTCACCCGTAAGTGAGGAATAATAATAACAGGCAAATTACACAGTTTGAACAAATAAATTAGATTAGTATCTGTATTTTAGTTGTAAATAATTGATACAATGTTTCTTAGAAAGCTAAATTTGACTTAGATTTTTGGGTGGTTGAAATGTACTTTGGAATGCAATGGTAGTGAATGTCTAAGTACAATTAATGCTACATTGCCTTACATGAGTTTTGTGATGCAATACCTAAAAGGTTGTCTGGAAATCAGAGTTCTTGGGACTTTCTTAGGAGACAGAAGGAGATATCAGGTAGGATTTAGAGATGCTATCACTGCTTTACCCAATGTCGAAAAAACAGATGTAGTTCCCAAAGGAGCCCTGAGAAAAATTCAGTGCCTAATAAATTAAGACTCAAGTCTTAAGGCCATGGACATCTTATTTGGCAAAATGAACATAAAATCATATGTAATATCCTGTAGATGAAAGCTGACCTCAGCCCATTCAGATTTAGAGAAAGGAAAAGTGGGTGAACTCCTAAATTTAAAAAGTCATCATAACTGAATGTATCTACAGAAGAGGTAGTGTAGTTCAAACAGAAATTACTGATTTAGCACAAAGATTACGAGGGGTGGCCCATAGGCCTGTTTGTGCAGGAAATCACAGGAGCCAATCATACGGTCTCCTTGATTTCAAATATGAATTAAGTGCTAAAAAATCCAAGTAACTTCAACAAGTTAACCTTAGAACAATATGGTAGCTAACAATTATTCTAAGGAATATGTAGTTTCTTCCTCCCAAGTCAAGAAAAACAGATACTCAGTACATGTCCATTCAACACAGGAAGGTGGTATTTGGTGGTCATTCCCAAGGGCCTTTAGAAGAATTATTAAAATGTTAGAGTTATAATTATCTGGAAGAAGCCGTGTAATTCCTGCCCTTGCCTTGTCAACATGGAATCGAGAAGCTTCCTTTCAAATCTGTAGAAATTTGATTTACAAATTCACAGTCTACTTTGAAAATCTCAGTCTGAGATTACATGTATTCCCCTAATTATGCTGTAAATTAAGTGGGAGAATAGTCTAAAGAAGTATTTCTTCAGCATGGTTGGTTCATCCTAATATGGCTTTGATGAGACCCCACCTGGAGTGCCGTGTCCAGCTTTGCATTTCTCAGTATGGGAAGACATGGACCTCCTGGAGCAGGTCCAGAGGAGGGCCACAAGAATGATCAGAAGGATGGGTCGCCTCTGCTATGAGGACAGGCTGAGAGAGTTGGCATCGTTCAGCCTGGAGAAGAGAAGGCTCTGGGGAGACCTTATAGTGGCCTTCCAGTACTTAAAGGGAGCCTATAAGAAAGATGGCGACAGTCTTTTTAGCAGGGACTGTTGCATCAGGAAAAGGGGTGATGGTTTTAAACCAAAAGAGGGGAGATTTAGGCTAGATCTAAGGAAGATTTTTACAATGAGGGTCATGAAACTCTGGCACAGTTGCCCAGAGGAGTGGCAGAAGCCCCATCCCTGGAAACATTCAAGGTCAGGTTGGATGGGGCTCTGAGCAACCTGATCTAGTTGACGATGTCCCTGTACACTTTAGGGAGCTTGGACAAGGTGACCTTTACTGTCTCTTCCAACCCAAAACATTCTATGATTCTATGATAATTGATGAAATCTATTTGACGGTTCAGGTCTCTAGCTGCATCATGTTTTAGAATAGAATAGGTTATTAGAATGGATTTTATAGGAAAAATTGTGCAGAATTTATACAATTATGCAGTGATTTGAAACGAGGATGGTGGAGGTTAGACAGCAGAGGCATTGTGGGATCTTGAGTTGCAGCTGCAGTTCCATGCTAAAGTATAGAGCACTATTTGCTTTTGCACTGAAAAGTGTTCCTGAAGATCCTGAACAACATCTTTGGTTGTAGACATGTGTAGAGAAATTTGAGGTATTACCAACCCTCTTCATGAATTAAATGAATCATTAAATGAATCACTATCTGATCCTCAGGTCAGGTGTCACATTGTGGCTCACATCCATAGAAAATTAGCCCATACTGATCATATCATCACTCTCAATTTCAGCTTTCTGTGGTTTGAAGTTCATTTACCCTTTCGTCTGTTTGATCAAGCTTTTAAAATCTGCAGTAGTTTTTGCACTCACTAAGTGAGGGTGAGCTGGAGTTTGTTTCACTAGCAGCTTTTTTTCTGTGTAAAATCCATCCAAGATTATTTTATTTGCCTGTAATGGGGTGAGCTTCATTTAAATATATTAGCTTGGTAACTTCCTGAAATTTTGTTTTATAGTCAGTTATGACCATGCATCTTCAGTTTCTTTACTGATATTAGCCACATGCAGAAATTTTGGAGGACGTTTCCATGTTGGTTTTTTTTTCTTGTTAATAATAATAATAAATTTTTTATTTGTATTGCAGTAAGTGTTTCCAAAATATTTTTCTCTGTGTATCATATCTGTGTATAATGTAATATGTAGGAATGCAAGTTAGGCTTGTTGTAACCTTAAAGTTTATGTGTGCATTAACCCCAACTTTAATTCAAGTACTGGGCATGCAGATAGGCAGGACTATACACCCAGTTCTGAAAGAATACAGCCAAAATTTTCAGGGTATTTTTTTTCCGCTTTTCTAAACATCCTCTCTGACTACTCACAGCTTCACCACAGGCACAAAGCTTGAATATATGAGCACGGGTTATTAGCAATGTATAAAAGACTTCTCAAGCTTCTGCCTCCACCTATCGGTTTGATTCTCTGAGTCTCTTCCACTGCATAGATGGAGGCAGATGCACAACATGTCTTACACACCCCTGTGGTGCAGACTACCTAAATCAGGTAGAGAAAATTGCAGGCAAATGTTAATTTTGTCACTCCAAGGCTGATGTCTAGGTCAGAACTTAGCTGTCACTGTCATGGGAAGAGACAAAAGACAAAGCTAGGAAGAGAATGAGAAGAATCTCCATTTATACAGGCCTTGCTCTTCCTGCTGTTAGAGGCAAGGACAAAGGAGAGTTATAATGCTGTCTTAGTTCAGAGGACCACGTTTCTCTTCATCTTTAGCAGTTGCTGCAGCTATATCATCCTCTTGGTGTTTGCAGCCACAGAATTTCACTGGACTACCCATGGCTATGCCAAAGGTGAAGGAGGCAGTAAAATCTCATCCATTTTGCAACCTCTACAACTCTGATGCCAGAGACAATTGAAGGTTTTTTTGTTTGTTTGTTTGTTTGTTTTTTCTGGGGAGTCAGACAATTTAAAATACTTTCCTTACTTCCAGTAGCAACAGCATAAAACAGAAGGAGGAAAAACAGTGAAGAAAAACATTAATGCAAAATGAGGCAACTTTTATTTAAGGGTATAAGAAGATGAGGTTTATTAAGGAATAAGAGTTTCTAACAGACTAACTAATTTTGCTGGAGAAAACAAGGTTTTGGACAGAGGTCTTCCTGACAATCTGGAGTTACTAAGAGCCTGCCTAGATTTGCATGTGCTTGTTCATTTGTTTAAGTACATTGGTTTGTTTAACAAAATCAATTCTGTCTCCTCCCTGACCTTACCTCTACACACCTATGACCTCTATGTCAGTAGTCTCAGGCTGGGAATCTTAAAAGGATGTTGCACTTACCCAAAACTTGGGTAAAATCTATTATATTCATATAAAATCTATTATATTCATATAAAAAGCGAAAGCATTCAGGTATACAGATATTCACACAAGCTTTTCTCTGTAGCTACACCATGAAGAAATAATACAACTCACTGCTTCTTAGATTATTTTTAGATTTATACTTTACTTCTTCTATGTTGAATTTCCTATCCCATAAGACAGTGTTAAAACGGCTAGAATACCTATATTCTGTGCTTCTTACTGATACATGTTTGGATGCATTTTGTGTGCAATTATACTGAATTTTCTGGATTGAAAATGCTCAGTTTTGTAATGATTACACTATTGGGATTTCACTTTAAAAGCTGGGAATATTTATCATTATTTTAATTCCACTTGTTTAGATATGTCCTTATATATAAAAAACCCATAAAATTACTGTACTACAACCCCAGAGAGAAAGCTGTCATGCTAATAAACTGAAGGTAATGACTTTAGAATAGTTTATCTTGTTAGTTCTCAGGAAACTGATTCCATATGTAAAGAGTAAGTACCAGAAGTTGAATGTTCAGACTGAAAGCTAGAATTTGTCTGTATTTGTCATACAAACCAAAAAGATCGAATTCTTGATTGAATACAAAATAAAATTCAACCTAAGGAAGCATGAGCAGACCTGAAAGAGTCACGTACATTGAGTTTTAAATTTCTTGCCCATTCTCTTAAACTCTCTGCCTAACGTTATGCTTTAATTGATCTACATTTCCATTGCTTTTGTAAGAGACCAGCAAACTGCATCTTCAGCAATCAGCAATCTATTCATTCTAGGAAAGTTTGTGATTGTTTTAAACTAGTGCATAGAATAAGTATTTCCTGTTAAGTGAAAGGCTATTTTCCCTTTCTGCATAAATCTATGACTATTGATTATCTCATAAAGGCTTCTACCATATTAAACACAACCATGACAGTCCACCAACTGAGTAATCCATTATTTTGTAACACCAGTCTATGCTCTGGGGATGAATTTATTGAACTTTAAAGCAGAATGTCATCAACAATCCATTTCATCTAGCTGCATAACACCTTTCTACCAATCACCCAGAGAAGCTGTGCTATTTCACTTTTCCTGTCCCATTCAATGAACTCTAAGCACATTTTTGCCTAATGATAAGGGCACAGGGAGCCATATATAATTCAGAGGCTGCTTGAAAATGCATCAGCCAACTGTCCTGATATGTTAATCCACTCACTGGGGGCTTTCATTTGATGTCTAATGTAAATCCATGTTTGCAAGCTTCAGCATTATTATCATTATTTTAAAAGAAGTAAAAAATGAACTCCTAATGACACCTGAGAACTGGAGTTGCCTACTATGAAACCTAGTTAATATAGTTCCCAAGTGCAAAAGAAATGAATGAACTTTTGCATAGCATTTTGAAAGCACAAAAGAATATTCTGGTAAGCTTTTCTTTAACCTAGGTACCTACCTCTAATATGTTAGCTGCCTAGTTACCAGAAATCCAGGCTATCTTGAAAATAGTAGACTCTCTCACAGTGGGTGATATTCAGTAATTTCTCAAGGTACAGCAACAAAAAGCATAATTTGCAGAAAATTTAATTGAATTATAAAGTGCTATTCAGTCTGCTGAATGAAAAATTCTCTGATGTCTTCTGCATGTACAAAAAGGAGAGAACATAAAATCTATCTTGCAAGAAATCTAGGTCAATCAATTTTATACAGTGCTTTCTTAAGATAGCCAGGAGATTAGTCACTAATGAAACTAGTAAACAGACTATTTCTTTATTAAAATAGATTGGAAAGCTCAAATATTGGCTAAATTAAATATATCTGTTGATATTCACTGATCACTACAAAATTTTACAAAGTGCATTGTGAGGTAAAATAGTAGACTAATTAAAAGCAGAGCCAAAATTAGAAACATTGCTTCTGTCTTCACTACAGACTCCAGTTCTATGATTTCTTTGGCTGAGCTGGTTTCCCCCACCTATCAGAGTTTTCTTTGGTCTCCATGTAGATGCAGGATTTTGCTGATCAGAACAGCTGCAAACCTGAGAGCTCAGACATATTATATCTGTAAGAGCAGGAATAGGATAAAGGTCCCTTAAACTCCACGACAGTCTAGCCTAGTTCTAGTTGTGAAGGATTTGCTTTTTCTTATGATCCTCACAGAGCCAGTTCTCTCAAAGGAGCTTAAAAGTGCATTGGGTGGTGGCTGAACCCCTTCCCATGGTCAAAACCAGAAGGCCCACCATGTCCTGGGCTGCAGCAAAGGGAGTGTGGCCAGCAGGTCGAGGGAGGTGATTCTCCCCCTCTAGTCTACTCTGGTGAGACCCCACCTGGAGTACTGTGTCAGTCTCTGGGGCTCCCAGCATGTTGGATCAAGTCCAGGGGAGGGCTACAAAGATGATCAGAGGTCTGGAGCACCTCTCCTATGAGGACAGGTTGAGAGAGTTGGAGTTGTTCAGCCTGGCGATGAGAAGGCTCGGGAATGATCTCATTGCAGCCTTTCAGTACTTAAAAGGGGACTACAGGAAAGCTGGAGAGGGATTTTTTACTAGGGCATGTAGTGATAGGACAAGAGGTAATGGCTTTAAACTGAGAGTAGATTTTGATTAGATATAAGGAAGAAATTCTTTACTATGAGAGTGGTGAGACACTGGCAGTGGTTGTCCAGAGAAGTTGTGGATGCCCCCTCCCTGGAAGTGTTCAAAGCCAGGTTGGACTGGTCTGGTGGAAGACAACCCTAGCAGGGGGCTTGGAACTAGATGATCTTTAAGGTCCCTTCCAACTGAAACAATTCTATGATTCTGTGATATGCTCCCATCTGTAAGGCACAGCACTATGCTCCTTGACATGCCCCATGTAATACACACAGTGATGGGACAGCTGGTGTAAGACTCCAACAAAATTCAGTCTAAGTCAGCTGAAGGTTTTAGGGATTATGATGTTATTCATGCAGGTCAAAGAAAACACTTTTTTTTTAAATTTTGCTTCTGGGTCTACCATTGTCTAAGGAGTGAGTCCTTGGGACAAATTGCAAATTATTCCTTCAAGACTTCGATTTTTTAAAAGATTTTCATTTATCTCCTTTAAAGAATATGCATTTGTGTCTGGAATTTGTATAGATTTATTAACTCTGAACTCTAACTATTGCATTATACAAACTCTTCTGAGAGGTCCAGCTAATCCTTCTGTAAGTGGGAAACATTTGCTTGGATGGTGAGTATTGAAAAAGACTTCTTGCATGTTATATTTCTTCTGGTGGTATTAATCCTACAGATGGATTATGAGAAAAATAAGTTATGCAATAGCACTAAGAACTGTGAAACTGCTAGAATAAACCCAGAGTGAGCAATGCTGATTATGCATCAGCAAACATTGTTTTAGCCACAGAATCACAAAAGAAAAGAACAGTTAAGGTTAGAAGGGATCTTTGGAGATTACCTAGTACAGGCCTCCTCCTCTAAGCAGGGTCACCCAGAGAAGATTGCTCAGGAATTTGTCCATGTGGGTTTTGAATATCTCCAAGGATGTAGATTCTACAACAACTTTGGGCAACCTGTCCTAGTGTTCAACAACTTTTAGAGTAAAAAAAGTTTTTTATTTTGTTCAGATGGAATTTTCTGTCTTTCAGATTGCACCTGTTGTCTCTTGTCCTGTCTGAATTCTTTTTTTTTTTTGTGACTTGAGTTATTATTTGTGTATTTAAAATGAAATTGAAAATATTTAAAATAAAATAGATCAAAATTATTTTCTGGATGCAAACTACAGGGGATATTTGTGCTTGTAGGATTCTTGGGTGATTTTGAAAAAGCTCCATAAAGAATACAAAACATAGATTGTAACCAGAGCTAAATCTATGGTTGCCCAGACTCTTTCAGAGGTAGATATATAAAACAGTAAAGTTATTTTGCCTTCAAACATAATCTGTTCATATGTAGTTGCATTTCAGAACCCATTTCAGTGCAGAATAAGACTCTTAAGTGTTATATTTAAAATAAGCATGCAGTATGATACATAAGACTACGGGACATAATTGAAATTTGGAATTAAATGATTGATTATTCAATGGCCAGCTGAAAAGATTCATGAGACTATGGGACATAAACTGGAATCTGAGATTAAATGATTGATTATTCAATGGCCAACTGAAAAGAGTCTTCAGAGAAAACTTAAAACTGTTTTTAGGGGAGAAGAAAAACATTTGTTCATGAAAGTTAAAAACAAGAAACTCAGGAATCCCCCAAACCCAATACACCTTTGAAATTTTCATGCGTCTAAACTACAACTCTTTTATTTCTATTAATTTGTATCTCAATCAAGATTGTCACCTCCGCAAGATGTGATTTGACGAAGTGAGTAGCATCTGAATTTTGAAATTCTGCATTAGAACGCATTTCCCATTATTTTAGGCTTGTAACAAGCAAACTTTTTTTTGTTAATAGGAAAATAAAACAGCCTAGATATTTCTGAGGTTCTCTTTATTCAGTGGTGGAAAATAGCTAATCTGCAATTGTAAAAGGAATTGTACACAATCTTATCACATGACAAACTGATTTTTTTAGGTCACATTGTATCTTTAAAAATGTCTTGCAAGTTATGGAGCAAAATGCTCAGTTTGATTCTCCCACAGGTATCAAGCGAAGCACAATTCCTTCTCCAGTTTCCAGAAGCAGATGTGAGATAGAGAAAGTGGAGATATAGGAGAGTGAGGAAGGGAAAAGGAAGGGAAAAGGAAGGAAGAGCTGGTGAAACCAGGGCAAAACTTCATCTGTCTGTTGGGCAGTAGTTTGCCTCTCTAACCTGGCCTTAGTACTACTTATTTTGAGGTTGCATGGAGGTCACTAGAGATGTCAGAAAGACAGCTTAAAGAAGGGAGGGATAGCAAGAGTGTTTGAGCTTTCTGTCTAAGATCCACAGATGTGAATGAGGACTTTGCTAGTGCTGTAAATCCCACTACCTGAGCTGATCTAGTTGCAACTTAACACCTGCCTGGGCTAGAGACTTAAAGACAGCTGAATGTGATACTAACTGTACTGTTCCTGGTGTGCTGTTGGCTACAGAGGCTTATGCGTCTTAATCATGCGATCTAGGCCAACAGCAGCCAGTGGATTTTTGACCACAATATTCCCAATCCATTCCTCATGTAGCTTTAGGATACAGAATTGTGTTGAATAGATATGTCCTAACTATGTCAAAGAACATCTTTCTGGTTTCGTACAGACAAAAATAAAGGTAAGTTCTTTCCCAAACAGAGAGCCCACAGTTCTATGGCTGATTACTCAGTTCTGAAAGCAAAAATCATTCATCTTAAACAGATACATTCAAACCTACTGATCTAGTTCCAGCTAAAAATAGTAAGTATCTTTCTGATTAATTTAATGGAACTCAAAATAAATTTCTGGGAATAGACGCTCATCTGATCAGGCAGCATAAAAAATAGAGTTTGGTCTCCAGCCACAGCTACCAAAGCAACTTAATTTTAAGATATTGAGGATCACATACAAAATATTCACATTCATGTATGTGCCAGGTATTTTTGAGTTAGAAGTACATTTGAAGAGTAAATTGCAATCTGCTAACAGTCATTCCACAGCAGCAAAAGGAGAGTAACATCATCAAGTATGTTATTTGCTGTGAATTATTCACTCTGTAGTGTTACCATGGTTACAGCCGTGTTACTTATCCTCACATCATCATTATTTTCTTTCTAGTCATTATGGCTACACTGTAAACACTATTTTCTTTTTTCTGAACATGCCATTTGCATCACGAATAAGAAATAAGGCTCACAGGAACATCAATATTGATGTTATATGCAATGTGGCTTTGGCATTGACATTAATGTTCCTCTGCATAAGTGCAGCATGACATTCATATAAAGCAGTCGATCAACATTATTTTGCTGCTTTTGATTTCCATACTGATGTCAAGGCATAAGGTAACCTAATGAAGGCATTGTAAAAATAATATCAACACTTGCATTGCCACCATTGAAATGTACGTACCATTATTGTAAAAAATTGTTTTGAGGTGAAATCACAGCCAACTGTACTGGGATAAATCTACCTCATGAGAATATTAATGAGTTTTGAAATAAGACAAAACAAAAAAATGTCTATACCAAAACTGGTGGGCTTTTTCAGTTAATTCCATCTTCCTATTATTTTTTTTCTGATTAGTTTTTAGTATAATGACCTCTCATATGTTGCTAAATTAGCTTATTCTTCATCTGTGAATGACTAGTCAGCCAAAGATTTTGCACTTCTTTGAGAGACACAGATAACAAATATTGACTGTACATTTTATCAGCTGAAAAAGTTTTCTTTCCCTGGAAAAAAGGAAGTCAGGATCCACCTCTTTATACAGATCTCTGAGCTGAGACCATAAAGGTCTTAATGTAAAATACACTAAGATGTTGACATCACTACAGAAATTGCTAAAAAGATTTTGGATATTGGCTATTTTATAATCTCATTGAGTAGTTTTTATCCACAAAGGTCAGGTCGGATCATTCTGACTTCTTTTAACAACCTACATTCGAGCTGAAGAATTTGGTGTTAGATACCCAGATAATTAGATTGTCTTTATGGAGAGTGGAGAGGTAGGATCAGATTTGGGTATGTATGTAACCTAAAGTAAATGCTTAAGATGTGTGAGGTGAATTCCATGCTAAAAATATTCGTCTCCATCAAATAAATAGCTAAGATATAAATGCCTGAAGTAAAATGAGAATAATCCTACCTACAAAATCTCTGTTTATCATGAAGCTGTTATTCTCTCTCACTTTTTTCAAATTTGCCTTAGATCTAAGTTTTAAAATCACTGTTTCATTGTTATAATCTCACACACTAGTTTTTTTACTGATAAGACATCAACACTTTTCATAAAGTACACGTCTACCTTTTTTATTTACTCATATTTCCAAGTCTACAAAGCTTTGAATCCATTTGGAAGATTATAATCAACCAAGAGCAAATTTGATGTCTGTGTAGCATGTCCATGGTACTTAATCTTTCTTCTGCAATTATGACTTATCAAAAAGTTTCAATGAAGTCTTGAGCATAGCATTCAATAACACAGTCTAGATTAGAGAAACAAGTCTCTCAAACTCTTACTACAAATGCCAATCTCCTTCCTTTGACAAACTCGACACTGATTTTTTTTTTTTTCTTCTAGATTTAGGAAGTAAGACCCGGAGAAAAAGAGGAAACTGGAAAAAAAGTGATGATAGGAATAATGAATCTCATATTTCTTGTCATTAATACATTGACCCTTGGATAGACACAGTTTGCTATTTGTGTTTAGAAATAGGGTAAAGGAGTAAAAGATCTAAGACAGGTACATTTTACTGCAGATAATGCTTCACTTTTGGCTCAGAAAAAAACCCACAAGGCTGAACATGACCTGCTGCAAAGCAAAGTTGAAACTCTTTTCCAAAGATTATTCATATTCCCACATTGGGAATATATTTTGTTCTATCTACTTCTCTGGATGTGAAACAGCTGCTTTACTTTGAGAAACCAGGAGTAGAAATCAGAAAACAAAAATAAATGAAAAATTCAGGCACTGCCTGCCAGCCATTATTTGCTCTGTAAAGAAAATAAAATTCTCTGATAAGAAGATTTCTTTTGTCAGCATTGTTCACCAACCAAAGTGTTTAGCTTCTTGACTGTATTGATGCAGATTTTCACACTGTTGTCCCTCTGGTAATGCACTGGTGTTCTTATCAAGAATTTCTTCTGGATGAGCGCACTAGACCGTTGGTTCATTGTGGGCCTAAACCCAGCCTAATATCATTTGATTTTTGAGAGGCTGTACATAGTTAACAGTTGTGACATTTCGTGGGCTCGTGGCTTTGCCTTCTTCAGGAGTTCTCACACAGGTTTTTTAGTGATTGATAAGGTGTATGTGCGTGCTGTAGCCCTGAGCAGTTGTCCTCTGACATGTTCAGAAACATAGGTGGTGACAAGGATTTATTTTTCAACATGTATATAGCTCAGCAGTATATCAGTAAGTAGGTCAAGGCACACAAGCTGCTGGATGTAACCCTTGGATGCGATGTTCAGTGCATACATGTGCATTTCACTTGCTGTAGATATTGTCACTTCTCTTGATACATCCACGTAGATCCAAACCTTACCCTTTCATTTCCATATTTTTCTCATGCTGGACTGAAATGCAGCTGTCATAACTTCTGTTCTGGAAATTAAAGCAATCTGCTCTTTATGTGTTTCCACTCAAGTGTAAAGGATGGGAGAGAACGATAGGGGAAAGAGGATTTTCCCTCTGGTTTCCTTGGTTTTTAATACCACTTGGGAAGCCCTAGTATGTGTTTCCACTCAAGTGTAAAGGATGGGAGAGAACAATAGGGGAAAGATTATTTTCCCTCTGGTTTCCTTGTTTTTTAATACAACTTGGGAAGCCATAGTCTAATATCAGATAATTTTTTAGTTTGTGCAGTGCTAGTTCATTCATTCTGCACTTCTATTTTCAAATGCATTTGACACCTCCCAAGGAGGCTATGGCCTCCTTGTTCACGGTAGAGCTCTTTGGTCATCGTCTGTGAATGTAGGTGTGTGAACCTTAAGTCTCTGTTCTGGTAGATTAATCACCAACAGGGCATGCCTTCAGCTACTGGAGCTTGCTCATTTAAATCGTTAGATTATTCAAATGGTTTAACCATTTAATAGTTAAATTATTTAAGGGGTTTCGGCATGAGTCACCTAGCACTCTCCAAATGCATCCCAAGAACAGTTTTGGAATTAACCCATTCTGGAGACTCTTTGCTGTTTTGAAGACTAAAATAAAGTTTTGTAATAGAAATAAGCCTCTGTGTGTCCTGTAAACACATAAACCAATATATTTTCAACATTATCTCAATTGTTTGAGGAACTAAATGGTGTAATCTAATTTCCTTATTAAAATTTTGAAATAGTATATTTATTAATTTTTTTTTTCTCAGAATTCATCAATTAAACTCACTTCTAGAACACATATCTGTTATTACTATGGAGCATATTCATTTAAAAATGCGAGAAGCTGTTACAATGGCTAGTAATTAAAGTTCTACTTAAGTTTATTACTCAGGAAGATAAGCATATAAGATACAACATAGAAAGGGACATAAACATGGTAGAATGTATTTTAATAAATTGTGAAGGAATATTCACAGGAATCTTCTTCCGGCACCTGCTCAGCTGTGGTGATAACGTAAATATATACTGCAAGTTTAAGGACAATGCAGTGCAGTATTATCAAAGCAGGAGTTATATTCTTGATTAATTCTCACTTTTGAAGAAAGGTTTTATCGTGGGATCTGAAACTGCAAATGAAATTATTTTTGGAGTTACTTAGTATAATTATTGGATCATTTACAGGAACATGTAATTACAGTGCCGTACATCATCTTTAATAGATGAGTTTTTTCCTTTACTTTCCAGAGGTCTGATCCTGTATCCCCAAGATGAAAGGATGATTTGCTAATGTCCTCAGTATCATTGGATCAGACCATAATATACCAACTCTTTTTCTAAAAATGTTTTCTGAATAAAACTATTTGTGCCAAATTTGTTTCAATAATTTATGGCAACCAAATAAAAATAATGTAAAATTAAATTAAAAAGGAAATGTAAAAAAAAGAAATAAAACTAAAATCCAAAGTTTGGCACAACTTTTAAATGTACTGATTTTGCCTTGATAATTTTTAATTTTTCTTTTTCCTGAATCATTACCTTTGCAAACACTGCCTTATTAGACAGAACTCATGTCTTCTGTGAAGCAGAAGTGATAAAGGAATATTGCAATATATTGCAGTCAGATGGCTCAGGACAACAGTTTTATTCATTCTTTTGCTACTGGATGTCCTAGATATGTGGCTCGTTCATGTCATGCTTCCATTTAACCACATGCAGAACTGGTGTTGTGCAGTCATGCTTCACAGAGGTATGGTCTGATTTTTACTGAAGAGGTATTCTTTTGGGACCTTTCAGTATGTGCTCATGCCATGGGACTATTCAGACACTTAACAGTACTCTTATGTTCCAGGCTTATGTTTGTTTCAGGCCCTAGAGCTGGCACCTTTACAGAATCACAGAATCATTTTGTTTGGAAGAGACCTTTAAGATCATCAAGTCCAACTATTCACCCTGCAATGCCAGGGTCCCTAAACAACGTCTCTCAAAATTTTGCCCCAAAATAAATCATGTCCCTTAGTGCTGTTTTAGAAATAGTGCTTTGAGCTTTCATCTTTATCTTTCATTCTTTGTATTTCAACAATGTATCCATCAGATGTGCACACCTCACCACAATCTCAAAGATTTTACCTTGGGAGACAGTACAGCATCCTTAGACCTTGAAATTAAAAACTTGAGTAAATATTGAGAGATATATTTACGGTCTTCAAAAATCTGTAAACCGCAGTTGTCTGCGAGACATCTCTAAAAGAGCTATGCAGAATTTGGGGGGAACTTCTGGGGTTAGCAGAAAACCAGCCATCACAGACTAAAACTTGTAAAATAAGTAAAAAATCCTGTTCCATATCTGGTTCCATAATTCCAGTTTAGTAGTGGAGTAGTGGAGAACTCTTCCTGCTATTAATTTGCATGGTGCATGAACATAACATGTTTATCTCAGCAGTTAGTTGAATGACTTACGTTAGGTAGAGAAGAGATACGGCCTGAGGCAACTGTTCTGGCTGTGAACATTGTACTGATGGGTGGCCACCCTTATTCTTATGATTTGTTCCATAGTGCCTCCTTTTGGTTTCAGTGAAAATGTCATTGCTGTTAGAAGAGCAGCATAATTTTGGTTCTTTCAGTTTTGTGTTGCCTTACATATTTGCAACATGTGTGCCCCAAAATCAGGACAGCTACTAGTCCTTACCTCTTCTTTCTATCCTTATGGAAGAGAAAGGCAGAAACATCTGCATACAAACTCAGCCTTATGGGAAACTCCCTGATTACCACTCAGCCTACAGCAACTGTTGAAGTCATGTAATTTTTCAGGGGATAGATATCATGAGGTTCAACTAGACCACTATACTGTTGCAGGGAATGAGAAACACGTGCTCTAGTCAGTAGTATACATTCATTTTCCAGTGTAAGTGCAAAACCCTGTTGGGATCAGGAGTGTCAGGATACAGGCCGCTCTGGGAAATCTTAATTTCTCAAAATGGCATTAATCAGTGCTTAAATATTAATAAGCATGTTTTGTAGGTTGTTGAGACACAGATCTAGTTCCCTGCTTTACTTACAGTGTGAACACTTTGAAGCTTCAAACGCTAGGACCCATAACCATTACCCACAGTTATGTCACCTTCTCAATGAAATGTGGCAAAGTAAAGTGAAAAGGAATAATATTTTTTTTACAAACAAATTTATATTGTGTTTCAGGAAGGTATTATAAGCAAGTGATGAATAAGTGGCATAATTTGTAGCTTTTATGTAACACAGGAACTTCTGGGCACTCCCATAAATGAGAATAATCTGTCATTGGATGAAGTCTGTCCCATATAAACGTTAATGTTAATAATGCAGACAGTGGTTGGCTGAAGGGAATAAGCTTTTCAATCAGTTCAAATATCATTTTGTTAATGAAAACTGCAATACAAAAATCATTATTTTTTCCTTTTAATGAAGTTTTTAGCTCTTTATAACTGTGCTGGGCCTGGTCTTGTATTAACTTATTTATGCAAAAATTCTACCCTGGTATCCAGACAGGTGCAGGACTCAGATGAGTATTACTAGGTTTTTTATATTTATGCTAAATGAGAATTGGCCTCAAAATCAAGAGGTGGATTCAACATTCATATTTGAAAGATCTAATGTGTACTTCCTTTTACTTTGATTAGCAAAAAAAGATGCCCAGAAAAAGAAACAAAGAATGAAAAAAAAAATCCATTTCTATAGGGTAATCTGCAGGTGATTTAGTTGTCAAATGTTTAATTGCTAATTATATCTTCCACCTCAGGAAACAAATCTTATTACAATACATTGAGAAAGAAAACCTGCATGTGAAAACATTTACATGTTCGAAATATGCCTTTCTTTCAGTGTTCCTAGCTATACAAAATTCTTTTAACTATGCTTTTCACTGCTGCAAATAAACTAAAACAGAGGATAAGCAGAACAAAACTCTGCTTTCAGAGACAACAGTGTGAATTCAGAGTGAAATGTGTTGTTAATGCTATTGCTGTAGATTTATTTCTACTCTCTACAAGTGGAATATAGCTATCTGTTATGGTCAAATCCTGTTTCAGTTTTGATAGTATGAAAGCTGCTTTGACATCAGCTGAAATAGGTTGTGCTATTTAAATGCATGGGTAGTACCATACAGCTGCTTCTACTTAGTCCTCTGTGCTAATACAGCATCAGACACATTTATATGGTGAAAAGAGAAGCTTTCTGGAGAACTGTTGCCAAACAAAGACAAATGACACCCTGACATAATCTGAAAATGCATGAACTTCTCAGTAGCTTTTGAATTGGTACAGAGAGTATGAAACTTCTGTTATCTCACTTCCATTTATTTTATTTCCTGGGCTTTTTGAGTGAAAGGCATGGATAAGAGGTATGTTATTATTCTGTGAAGCACATCTTAAAACAGTTTTTTTAAGGTACTGTAAAATTAGACTCATTAGCAACTGTGTAGTCTGTAAAGCTTCTGTAGGTTCTTATACCACTCCTTAAATGTATCTGTGTACTGAATTAAACAGAAGGACTAACATCTGTCTTCTATTTGCCCTCTTGTCTTCTCCTTGGGGGATAATGAGCAGAGTGATGTGGTTTAGACTGGAAGATACCCAGAGGAGTAATAGGTTTGGGCTAGCACAGTCAAGGAAGCAGAGAGCAGTGTGCATCTTGAAGGCAAGGTAGTAAGGTATCTGATGGTCCTTAATTTCCGTGGAAGACCATTTTGCAATATTAGACCAAGCTCACAGAAGTCTGCACCAATAACCTTTTGATAGAGAAAATTTCTTGGTGTTAAAGGATTAAGTGATTAAGTGATTCTGAGGCTTTCTTACTGGACTTTAATTAGTGTTTTGGCCCCCTAAATGAAAGAATCAACTGAGATCTTGAAGATAAGGGTTATGGCACTTTGACACTTTTTTCTTCAGGTGCACTGGGTGAGGAGCTGACCATCTGATACAGGGCAATGGTCAGTGAAGACACATGCTGCCGGTTAGGGACTGACTGCAGCTTGAGATGTGCCAAAGACCACAAGCTCAAGTGAGTAGCTTTACTCTAGTCCAGTTGAACAATGATAACACTGAAGTGATGAACACTAGATCACTGCTTCCTGGTGGAAACAACAGGACTTGGGATCATTGAAAAGATTGTTCAGGGGTGGTCCCCCAGACTTTACCATTAATGAGAAATTGATGGTATATGTATACCATATATGGGTGGGTGCATGTACATATATATATATGTACTCAGTCATGGAGTATAGACTGACCTGATAATCTGAACTGGTATACCTCCCACTGCAAATGATGATAAGCATGGATTCTGACTCTCAAGCTCTTTTCTCTGTCATTAGCATGATTCAAGACTCATGTTTGCTCATCCTCAGCTGGTATCCTCAGTCAGACGATCCTCCCCAAGTCATTTGCTGATAGCAACAGTCTTCTGTGGTGAACGATAAGATACAGTAATAAACAAGGGTAACATCAAAAAAAGCTGCCCCACAATCCAAATTTTGAACAATGTAATACTGACTGATGGACACTTTTATTGCAGAATGGCAGATACATCAACACTGAGAATGTACAGAGTTATTTTCCTGTTACTTGGAGAATAAACTATTCTTCCTGTTATATTCTTCTGAATTAACAATATTGATTTCACTCTTTCATTTCAGTTTATCTCTATAAAAAATTCCTCAAACTAATTAACTATCTGAAGAGTCATACCCAAGCAGTAGTCTAGTTCTTTAAAGTGAATTTAAACACTTGTAAACTCATTTAATTTTAATGAGATAACTTAAATATCTGAAGATATGTACCTGCTTAAACACCTTGCTGAAGCACAGGACAAAACACGGCTTGCAAGTACCAGCTATTGATATGGAATATCAAATACTCGCGGAGAACTTAGGGACTGATCTACAGAGTTAAGGTATTCCCCAAAACAATTATATCAAATGATCTATTTTCTGTAATCATGATTGCTCTCATATTCCCTGAGCATGAAGGGCTTAATCTGTCAGGTTTTATAATTAGTTGTGAATACATTAATCTTTTTTTTTTAATCAAACCTTGTCTGTTTGTAAGAAACACCAACCCACTTGAGTCATGCACACTAGATAGCACAGGGACTAGGGGCTACTACTCTCTTTACAAATAACACCTGGAAGAAAGGGTCAGGAATTGAGATACTGATGGCTCTTCTAGTGACACTGGTGCTTAGGGGCCCAGCCTAGCCAATGAATAGTGGTCTTATATATGTGTAGCAGTACAAGAGACTGAGATACATGCAGATAGCATGTTCCGTAAGGTCAAATCCAGACCAGAAGAGAGCACATCCTGAGCTGAAATGAATAGAGGGAGGACAAGAAAATACCTGTTGAGCAAGCTAAGTTTGCCTCAATGACACCAGAGGCATTATTCCCCCATGGCTGTGATTCAGAGGAGTAACTTTTTAGTTTTGTCTTCTGTGCAGATAAGGCAATTTCCTTTTTTTTCCTCACTTTTTTCCCCTAACATCACAATAGACACTACGGACTAGGTGGATATATAACTCTTCAGCACATACAGACACTCAGAAGTTTGTGTATATTAAGTGGGCAACCACTGATAAGAAACCCCACAGAGCTTTTCAATTCTTAAAGATTGGACGTAAGACGTCTTTTAGATACCTTGAGGCTTCTAAGTAATTGGAATTGGTTTTGGTCACTTGGGGTCAGACTTACATTTTTCTATTTATTAGGCTTCTGTGAATATATCTGAGAGATAAATCAACTTTTCTGATAAGACTTAGAATTCAGTTGTTACAGTACTGTGAGCACATTAAAGAATTAAAGCTCCATTTTATATTGCACAGAGGGCAAGACAAGTTGTGAATAATTTCTACGTTTTAATGAGAGTCATCTCTTTAAAATATTAAAGTAACCTCTCTCATTTAATGAAGCATATTCCTTTAAGTAAAGTAGAAATTGAATTATGTTTCTTTCAATACAAATGTAAATAAAACTATTTGGAATAGTTTTCCAAATTCTTAAAAAATCTTATATGGACAGGGTTTTTCCATTTTATATAATCAGGGCAGAATCAACTGCTTAGCTGGCAAATGAAGGTAGTAGAAATGTATATAATTCAAACCACTTTATCAGTGTTTAATAACTAGATATTGATTTGTTAGGGGACCAATATAGAGATTTATTGCTGAAAGTAAGAGATTATTACTGAGGGAGGAAAAACCTTTTTAAATACCCAACTGTTACAGTCACTAAAACTCAGTAAGACCGGCTAATTCTTTAAATTATACATTAGTTCAACAAACTACTTTTGGAACAAGATTAATTGTAAAACTAAACCAAACTATTTGAGAGATGGTTGAAGTCTGTCTGCTTCTAGTCCTGTCCTGTGAAGGTCATGTGAAGAGGTCCTGAGCACCTTCCCATGGATATGATGCCTCTCTTATCATAGTGACTGAATGCATTAACTTTGGAGAAAGCAGAATATTGCTTTTAAACAAGAGCATAAGTGAACTCTCAGAGGTATAAGGAACTCCAGCACCAGTTAGCCAGGAGTACGTCTGCTCAAAAAGCTTCACTAAGCCATTTCTCTTCTCCACCTGAACTGGAATGAATGTTTAATGGCCATATGAATGACCTGAGATCATCTTAAATTATACCTGACTTCTTTTACTGTCTCTCATGAATTCCATGCACATTTTCAGGTATTTTAGCCAAAGATATTATCAACATTCGACTTATTAGACTGACTTAGGCAGAATTTAGACCACCAACCTACGGCTTCACAATTTTTGTCTGTGGTGTAAATTGAATTCTCAAGTATTTCTCTTGCAGATGTAGTTGACAAAGGTTTGTCTTCTAAAACTTTCATGTGTTTTACTCTCAACTATCTGTATATCCAAGGCAAATTGAAAATGTTGACCATTTCTTCAGCAGCAAATATTTTTTCCTTTTTTTTTTCCCCCCTGTGGACAAACATTATTTTTGTTGTAGTGACTTAATGGGATTTATTAAAAAGAAATATAATCTAGCCAAATGTCTGCTCTTGTACTAGCATAAAGAGACTAAAATGTATTTAACTGCCATAATGTCAGAAATTAAAGTGTCAGAAATTGAAGTGTTACATTTCAGGCCCACAATATAAAAATAAGCCTTCTTGTTTTAGCACCATTACACATTTCCTGTTTGAGTTTTCAAAGCAATACTCTCTTGTTTATTTGCTGAATGTTTCGATGTTTCCACTTTTTGTTACTGCAAAATGAAAGAAAAAGATATGACAAATGAAGGAAGCAAAATAAAAGATCAAGAGCTATTGTTGGCTAGAACAGTCCATTTTTCAGTCCACTATTCAGTATTTGAAATATTATTTGCTTTCTATGCCTATATTTATACCCCTCTACTTAATTATTGTCATGTCAGACAACACAGGCATAATAAAATCAGGTTACAGTAAATTCTCCATTCACAAATTAAAATAGTAAATTTTCAGGAATAGTATACATTAAAATCTGAGGGTTTTGTCAACTATAAAAATCAATATAACAATGATAGATCAATAATAACAACTGAAGGGCAGATAATCTTACATATTATTTTATACGCTTTTAATAATCACATTACAATGCTTTCTAGGGAAGTTAATTTTTTTCTAGTTTCAGTGAATTTTGAAAATACCCTGTTTATTCTCATGTGAAACTCACTGGTTTGAAATGGGAATGTGTTTGGAACCTTGTTTTGAATTACATAAATTTTAATGAGCTTCAGCTCTTTGCCTTCCTTCTGTAAGGTTGTTTCAGACATAGAGAACATATTCAGACATAAAAGGTTTTTAAATGCTGAAGGTTGAACGGATAGAACTCTTTAAAAAATTTGCATGTGTATGAATAAACTTTGCTTACAAAGTAACTGCAGGCAATTTATTTATACGGATACTCTTACACAGTGTCATGGTATCTATTGTGCAAGCATTGTATTATTACAGAGTGAACACTAGAAATTATTTGTTTGGCCTTCTAACCTAGAGTTCAAAATAAATAATAATTTATTTTCTCCTCTGCAGTTTATTTTTTTTCTTAAAGAAAAACTCATTTTAGGTACAGAATCTGATTTTCAGTGACATGATGTTTTCACCCAATTTTCCAGCTGGCTTGTCGGATTCATAGGAAGGTCAAACGATTAGCCCAAGGTCACAGACTGAGTCATTGACTCAGTCAGATTAGAAACTAGGATTCTGCCTACTGGAGAACTTTATTTGGGGAGATAAGATTGTAATAAAAGAGACGTATTTCAGCACAGAATAAGATTCATTTTTTTGTCTCCTGGCTTCGCTGTCTACTGAAAAACATTCTTATATATCCAGGCTTTTTAAGATTCTGGGTATCCTACTTTTCTTGTGACGCCTTCCAGAGGTTCTGGTTGCTTCTGCTGAAAGACGATCGTATATACTTTGACTGCAGTGGGCTCTGATTCAGATTAAAATTCATTTAATTTCCTGGGTCCCTCTTCGCTTCAGCAAAGAAATTCTAGGTACCTTATCTTGGCGAGGGCCCGTTGCAGAGCTAGATTAATTTTGCTGATTGATGAGAGCAGGCAGTGATGTGAACCCTCTGCCTCTTTCGCTCTGCTGTGTGCTACCCCTGTTGCGTGTGGAGGCCTGGTAGCCGGGGGCACCTTTGTGAGAACGGACAGCTCAGCACCATGGCTCCACTTCTGCTGACAGAATGTGCAAAAGTGCATCTCATTTCTCCCTGCCTTTTCTTGGCTTGTTTTCTTTTCTTTAGTCCCCTGTTTTGTTGCTTCTACTACTTAGACACCTCTCATGTCCTCAGGTATGTTAACTTGACTTGCTCCTCAGCTTGCCAACCGTGGTGTAATAGAGTTGCGCTGCAAACATACTTGACATCTTTCATCACGGCCTGCAGACTCTTTGGCCAGTTGTGACCAACACACCCCTCTGATATGCTGCGTGCCAATCCGTCTCTGTCACCACCCCGGTGGCAGTGGATCGAGGAAGTTTCAGTGTTTTGCCCTGAGCCAGGCTGAGATGCAAACGAGGTCAAACGCTGGTTCCAACTGGTGAGCTCTTTTATTGTTTAAGTAAAAAGGTGATGAAAAAGGGGTGAGGGTTAGAAAAGCAGGACAAGAAGCAAGCGTTAACTTTTGCAGAGAAAAGGAATAGTCACGACCACGGGAGCCGGTGACGGCTGCTGTGCTCTTGGTGCTGGGCTGGGTCCTAGTGCCTGGAAAGCGGACGGCCCTCGGGGGTTTGCTCCCTTCGGCAGTCCGGCAGTTCGCAGGCCCCGCGCTGTTTCCGCGCGCTTCCCCTCGGTCACTGGCTGTGTACGCGTGCACCGCGCGGCGCGTGTCTGTGACTGCTGGCGGCCCTGTCCCCGCCGACCAGTGACGGCAGCGGTGTTTGAGGCGTTCGCATGCCGCCACGGTTCCTTCCAGTCTCTACCTTCTCAAGGGGCGGTGAGGGCTGACCAGAGACAGTGCCCAAAGTCAGGGGATGGATCCCGGCAGAACCCCCGTGGCTGCCGAGTTTGTACCTGTTGAACTCCTGTCAGGTGCTTGGTATTTTAATGAGGAACGGAAATGTCCCACCAGATAATACCTACCTAACTAAAGTAAGTCACAAGGAGCCTGAGGTGTCCACCTGGCAAGAGAGGAGTCGCTGATAACCGGTGTCTGCTGCAACCTTTCAGTGTAGAAGCTTATGGAAAATAAGACCCTTATAACTGTCACAGGCCCTTTTTGCAGTGCACCATTTCTTTAATTTTTCAAATAAATATTTGAACACCATACTGCATTCTTCTGAGAGGGGTTTTGTTTTTTTCATTCACAACAGAAGAAATTCCCTTTACATATATATAAAGTGGGTGCTCAAGATAATGGCTGTATATACACTCTGGAGAATGCTAGTGAAGTCGCAAAACTATCTTGGGCGTTTCGTTTCGGCACGCTGATGAAGTACGTATATGCATAATAAAACATAAAATCCTGCGCTGTTAGTGCATGTGTTCAGTTGATAAGCGTGTTTCTGAACAGCTTGGATACAAGATTTTTAAAAAGTATGGTTTGTGGTGTAGGAGATTCACCTCTTAAAATCTGAAGAACCTCATTGTAGCAGTTGAAAGATTAGAAGCAGTGAATAAATAATCCTTTCAGCATATCTTTTTTTCCCCAGGTAAATCCATGCAAGTAATAGCTAAAAAAGTTGTTATTTAAATAATATTGAATGTACATGTTGTGCATGCCAAATTCAGATAAGACAAATATTTTCCAGCGTTATGTAACTGTTACAGTACAGACTGAGGAGTAATATGTGCTCTAGTTTTGATACACCCAGTATCAAACATAGATTTTGCAAGGGTAGTTAAAATGCCTGAAAATACCTAATGAGTTTTGCCCTGAATGGTTTTTAAACAGTAATGAACTGGGCTATAGGTAAATATATTCCCTTGGCATCAGAGATGAAATTGAAGTTTTTTTAAGCCCAGGTTTTATTTTGGACCTTAAAAGCTATTTGTATAGTTGTTCACAGAAACTCCACTTGCTGTGTGAAAGAGCGATTTAGGGTTTAGCTTTTGAGCTCTGTTTGGATTTTCAAATACTGAGAACAGTTGTAGGAAGTACATTCAGGATTTCTGCATTAATTCGTTTGCCGGTTTCACAAGAATGTTTTGTGTCTTTGATAATTTTTCTGATTTCTGTGTAATTGACATCTTCAATAAATTTTCTGGTGTTTCACATTGCTCAGCATTATTTGCATGGTAGGTTTATTTTGAGGTTCTTGGAAGGTAGTGGTCTCGTGAATATCACTTAAACTCTACCACAACTCTACCTCCTTATAACCGTTGTTATAAGGATGATTTACTTTTGTGCCTCGGTTGCTCTTCTCTATAAATTGAGGATAGTCCCGTTTTCCTGCCTTCAGTATGTTTTGTCCACTGCACAGTAAGCAGAATTCTGTCATTTATCACGGGTTTGGGTTTTTTTTTTTTTGTTACCCTAACAAAAATAAATTATGTTATACGTTAAATACATTTGCACACAAAATGCAACTGTTGCTTGTGAGTACTCCACCTCCCTGCAAGTGCCCTGAAATGCCACCCTTTTTGCAGGCATCATATACTCGTATTAGGTGCACTTTGACTGTCATTCAGGCCAGTGACTATAAACCCCTGGATTTGGCTAGGATAGGGTTAATTTTCACTAGAAGTTGGGAGAAGACACAGCCAAGACAGCTGAACCCAACTAGCCAAGGGGATATTCAATAGCTTCCTGATGTCCTCCTTAGAATATAAGGGAGAAGCTAGCCAGCAGAAGCGCGCAGCTCAGGCAGGTGGGCTGGTGGCAGGTTCTGGGTGGTGAGCAGTCCTGTTGTGTGTCACTCGCTTTATATACTATTTCATCGTTATTGTTATTATTACTCTTGTTTCTTCTCTTTAGTGTTGTTCTATTAAACTGTTCTTATCTCAAACTGTAGGATTTTACCTTTTTCTCCTGATTCTCCTCTCCATCCCACTGAGGGGAGGAGGGATGAGGTGAGCAAGAGGCTGTGCGATGTTTAGGTGCTGGCTGGGCCTAAACCGTGACACCCTGGCTGCCTCCTTTGTTGAGGACTAGAAATTCCAATCAAAGGAATAACTCTGTACCCACTGCACATCACACTTTTTTACTGCAACCATTTGTTATAATCAAACTGAAAATCAGAAAAAGGAATGTAAAAATTGAGGTTATGATGCCAGGTCCTCGTTCACTCTGTGACTGCTTAAAAGAATGAGGATCAGTACAGCAGGTAGGCTTCCTGACTGGATGTCCCCAGATGAGGGAAAGGTTACACAGTGCTTTGCTTGTCACCTTGGTCACAAAAATAATAATAATAATAATAATTAAAAAAAATCTTACTTTCATACCATGTTGAACTTGCTATGGTGGAAATGCCTAAAGAGGGAAACAAACACCTTTGCTGGTGGATGAGAACGTGCCAGCTTAGGTAAAGCCATTTAGGTTTGGGCTAAAATCATGCATCAGGAGAAACTCCTCCTGAAGACATTTGAATAGCTGCATAATCCTGCTTCTGGTATTCTACACATTAAATAAAATTAAAGCAGAAGTGGTAAAATAAAAAAGCGCACATTCCTTACAGTTTTGAAAATATGTAAGCTTCCAAAACTCCTGAATATTGAACAAAACTTCTGACCAGCTTGATGGTTTTGATTAAAATCTTGCCGGTTTTTAAGTTCCTGTATAAAAAGTAATAGCTTTTTTTCTCCATCTCCTCAAAAAACATCTGTGATCTATTTCTGAATAACGTTGCTTAAAAAATTATAATGAACATCTGGTTTTACTACAGAAGCCAACAAGACAACATAAGGAGTCAATTTTCTTCTTCCACAGCTGAACACCATGGAAGACTATACCATGACTATTTTTCCCTGAATTGTAACTCCAGCTACTATGAAAAAAAAATGTTTTGAAGTAATCACGTTGTTGCTCTTTGTAATAAATTATTCTTCAGTTTCTTCATAGCTGTTGCCATTACCAGATAGATAAACCATAATTGCACACAGAGTGTGACAGAGAGCAGTTTTGGTTTCTAGTGCATTCTTATGTGTCAGTCTTGTGCATTGGCTATTCAATTTTGAGTAGGATGCATTTTTGTAAACATAGGAAGGTAGAAAACTGCAACCTACTTACATAAGTAACATCATACAGTGGTAAATTAATGACAAATTATTTAACCTAATTTAGGTTTGCTGTAGTTTATCAGGGAGTTACTAAAAGCTTTAAAAACTTGTCATAAAATTCAGTATTTTTACATAGCAAATAATTTTCCATTCTGATTCTAATTTTCCAGTTGACATTGAAAGTTTATCCTTCAGCTAAAATAGCTGCAGTTAACTTTACTTTTCAAAGAGTTTTCAAACGTTAGAGAAGAGGGGATAATCTTGACTGAAATTGCTGGAATTTTATTTTCGGCATTGTGAAACTTTTCATATATGTTACCCGTTCCTTAACTAAAATTGTTTTCTGTGTCATGACTAAAACATTTTACTTTGCTGAAGAACATGATCTTTTCCTGAAAGTCCTATTTATTGTAGATGAAAAATGCAAATTTGATGATAGTTTTGACCATCGTTTCAATAATATGAAGTTGTAGGTTACACAAGAAAAATGTATTTTTTTAATCTAATGTTGGCTGGCATTTCAAACAGGAAGTTGCACTTCAGGAGGAAAAAAAAAATACTGGACAAAGTATTCTTTTTCAGGATAATTTCAATTATGTTTCAGCTAGAATTTTGGAAAACACTTTTTTTTTTTGAATAGCCTCTATTTGCCATTATTCAGCAGTTCTGGTTTATTTATGTGTTTGTAGCATTGCTTTGGTTCTGGGTGTTGGATATAAAGATATCCAGAGAGTATGCTGCACATTTGCAAATGTTATATTCAGAGCCTACAATGATGGAAAAAAAAATTAATGTACAATATTGATAAATGCACCTTTCTGCAGAAGCGTCTTCAGTTAAATTCATCTGGAATGAAGTTTTTATGGTCCTTTAGATTATTGTCCCACCTATTTTTGCCCTTGACTACCAAGTCAAATTAAACATAATCACAAGATTATGTTTTGTATGTTTCACTGCTTGCTAACTTGCAAGATCAAGACTTTAAAACATTATTATAGTTTTAAAATTGAAGTAATATTTATAATGTTATTGTATTAAATAAGACTTATTCTTACCTTAAAAAATTAT
>NW_010398161.1:4603-4939 GCF_000710305.1 Buceros rhinoceros silvestris | reverse complement strand
CGGCTCCTCCTGCCCCCCCGGGCGTTCCTGGCCTGCGGTTCATCGGTCCCTGCTGCCCGAGCTCGGAGCCTTTCGGTGGCTGGTCCGTTAACTGCTGTGGCATTTGCGCAGGGGTGTTTGTTGGCCTGTGAGGACATGGCCCGTCCTCCTTCCTTTATCCCGGAGCACACGGTCCAGAATGCAGTGTTTCACCAGCCTTTTCTCCCCTAGTTTTCTGAATTTTCCTGTACAGTAACATTTACCATCTAATGCAGTTTTTTTCCTGGCGAGCCATCGGTCAGCCTGGCACACCAAGCACAAAGCACAGCCCGTGGTGCGTAGCTCGGCTGGGGGCCG
>NW_010398161.1:3248-4433 GCF_000710305.1 Buceros rhinoceros silvestris | reverse complement strand
CGGTGCAGAGGCCCAGGGGTGCAGGTGAAAAGCTTTGCGGGAGAAAGGCGCTTCTTGCTCATCAGCAGCGGCTTTGCTTTCGTGTTTGTGCAGCTCGATCGCACGGAGAGGATCAAAAACTGCCAAAACCCTGAATTCTGTAAGAAGCTGGTGGTGGACTACTACTTTGAGAAGGTGCAGAAGCTGAAATTCGGTGTGTATGACATCGACAACCAGTCCTTTGATTTAAGTGACGATGACTACCTCGGGGGGATCGAGTGCACGCTGGGACAGGTATGGGTAGAGCACGTTAAGCCTTCTACAGCGTAGCAGCAAGCGTTGGGTTTACGATGACGAACGGGGTGAAGGGCTGCTTTATCAAAGCTTTGACATGTTCAAGTGTGAAAACCTTGTTTGAACAGGTTAGTTTGTGTTCCTGCTGAGCACAGAAAACTCGCTGTGTTGGCCACCCAGTGAACATTAGGAATATGCTGTTTTCCAGTTAATGGCTTAACTGAGGAGCTTGTAGCGCTAGAGGCAGTCTGGGAGCAGGGCAGGCACATCTTGGAGAGCTCTAGTGGGGTTTCCTTTACCCAGAGCCACCATCAGGCAGTAAACCTGGAACTCCGCTCGTTTCCTGAGGAGGGGTTTGTATAGCTGGGGAGGAGACAAAAAGTGGGGCTCCTGCTATTAAAGAAAGACTTGATAAATGGAAGAGTCTTTTCTGATCTTTAATAGCTTTTTGGTCACTTGTCATGCAAATCCCTCTTGTGTTTCAGGGGTAGCAAAAATAGGAGGCTATCGTGGAGACGTTAGTGGGTGCTGTTCCATGGGTAGGGAGGGAAGGTGGTTTTCAGGCTGTCCAGCCATTCAGGAGCACAAACTCTGGCCGTTACTGTTGCAAATGCATTTAAATCCTTTTAGATCTTTCAGGAGAGTTTGAAAATTTTGCTCCTGAGAAGTAATTCTTTGCTCGTTGTCTAACTTGGTATTTGTATTTTCTGTTAACCTTAGGTTGTGTCCAGCTCGGTGTTCACCCGACCGCTGGAACTGAAGCAGGGAAAGCCAGCGGGGAAGGGCACCATAACGGTAAGTAAGGTTTTAGCGTGGGGAAAAGAAAGTTTCTTGTTCTTTCCTGTGTTGCCTGGGACCAAGTAACATTTCTAGTTTTCTGCAAAACTCTGCGGAGTTTGTGTTTTAATTTTT
>NW_010398161.1:0-3148 GCF_000710305.1 Buceros rhinoceros silvestris | reverse complement strand
TGTAATTCTTCCCCCCCCCCCCCCCAAATTTCTGCGGCACAGATTTCAGCAGAGGAGATTAAAGATACCAGAGTTGTGTACTTGGAAATCGAAGCTCAAAACCTGGACAAAAAGGTATTGTTTTTTAAAAATTGTATTGCCTGCTCCTGCAATATTAGCAGTGCCTGTCTTTTGGCCAGGAATCTCTCTGCGTTTGCAGGTGTTCAGCTAAGCCAGGTAATCCATGTATGAGCGAAGGCTCACTGAGAGTCATCACTTACAGTGGAGCAGACCGGAGACATAACTTCACGTTGAAAACCACAAAATGAACCAGAAACTCAGCTGCCAGGTTTAAGTTTTGGGGGATCATTTCTAGTCTTCTCTGTGTTAATGCAGCGCAAGTACATGCTGGTCTCTGATGAATATTGTGGCTGCGGACTGAGCTTTGTGTAATGTTACTGAGGAAGAAGAGGTGGAAACTGAGGTGTACTGCCTTGATGTTATTTAAGCCAAAGACCAGTCCAGGGATTTAGTGACCTCACTGCTCAGTCAGCAAAATGATGTGATTTATAGTGACAAAAATGGTCTAAGGTCTTGGAATGGCAGCTGGTAAATTCTGATGACTGAGTGCAGCAGTTTAAAAGAGAGAAGTAGAATAAAAGAGAGAAGTAGAATAAAAGAGAGGAAAATGAATGTGTAGTTCGTGTGACCTTGTGTGTTGTCTGAGGTATTGGATCAGCCAGCTCTTCTCTGAGATGAGTGCGGTACAGGAGGCTGATAACTTCTGTTGGGCTTTCTTTTGCAGGATTTCTTAGGTAAATCGGATCCGTTTTTGGAGTTTTTCAAGCAGAGCGATGCCGGAACGTGGCAGCTGGTGTACAGATCAGAGGTAGCGTTTCTGCGCTGATGTTTTTCTTGAGCTGGTCAGACAGCTTACTGCTACCAAAAGCAGGGCCCCCACTCCTGGTCATGCTTCGCACAAGTTCTGCAGGGGAAGTTGTCCTGTATCCGAAAAACGGGATTCTCCTCGCTGACCTGGTGGAAGGTGGTTTATTTGCTGCCTGGTGCCTGGATTAAGCTGGCTGGGTGAAGAGTCCAGCCTGCACCAAGTGAGGAGAGTGGCAGGACTTGCCTCCTTTCAGTGGTGATGAGCCTGGCGCTAAAATTTAGCTTCTGCCTGAACTTCAAGCTTTTATTTTTCACAGAGCTTTTGCTGGGCTGTCCCTTGCCCGTCGGGGTTGAACTGACTGAGGCTCTTAGAGAGCTGTGCAGAACCCTTGTGTTACGCGTCTTAGTGACTCACATGCCGCATCCCTCACATGACGTTACGCTGTTATTTTTTTAAGGTGATTAAGAACAACTTAAATCCGTGCTGGAGGAAGTTCAGCGTTCCCTTGCAGACATTTTGTGGTGGAGATTTTAATAAGCCTATCAAGGTACAGCCTTCAGAAACTCTCTTTGTTTGTCGCTATAGGTAATCCAGCCTCTGTGGATGTTGACTATGAGTTGCCTGGTTGTCCGGTTGTGTTTAAATTTTTAGATGGCCTTTCTGGGCTGGCAGAGTGGCAGCTGCATGACTGTATGTCAGGGAAGTGTGAAGTCTGTGTTAAAGCGTGATGAGCGCTCAGAGTGAGAAGTCGGGAAATGCTGAAGTGACACACTGCAATTGATCAGTCGTGAGAAGAATTAGAACTGATGTTCTCACTGTTCTGGCCAGGTTTCAGGTTTGGCTTTGGGTTTTTTGGGGGGAGGTTGTTGGTTGGTTGTTGGTTTGTTTTGGGGTTTTTTTTTGTAGTTTTTGTTTGTTCGTTTGTTTTTAACTGTGGCTCTCTAGCACTGTTTCTGAATTAACTGAGAAGCTCATATATGTTGGACAAGCTTGAGTGCCTCAGCATACCGACACAGGGAGGACCTCAGTGCATCTGTCAGACTCATCCACTCATGAGACTGACAGGCTTGTCCTGGTTCCTTCTCGGTCTGTTCCAACTGGAAATTTGGGTTTGAGTCCGAACTGCAATTCCTGACGGTCTTGTGCGTGATGACTGATTCTCTCTGGTCCTGGCTTGTGGAGGTGGTAGCAGAACAATGACATCTTTTAATAAGTTTCTACAGAAGAAAACCTGATAGCAGATCAGTTTGTTACTTTCTGTTCGAAGCAGCGCAGTGATCGTGTAAAGGCGTTTGAATCCGTGGACACTTGTGTGTGAGTACAGGCTGTGTCAGTGTGAGCAGAGGCTCACCCAACTCCTAAACACTTTCCACTGGCAGAATTTTCCTGCCTCATCCTGTCCGTGAAGAAATCTCACGCCAGAGGTTTGATCCGACAGGTTTAGTAAAAGCGATGCACGCTGCTGTGTTCATCTGTGCTGCGTGGCAGGTCCATGGAATTCCTGAGCTTCTGAAACTGGGGAGAGACGTGCAGGTGTGCTGGGCTTGCTGGTCCACAGCAGTGTTCTGAGTGGTGCTCAGGAGCTTTTATCGTTGAGGAATCAACAGCCTTAGGTCAGAAGGAAGTCCTCCTGGCCCAGAAGTGAGCAGCAGATGTGGGAAGGAGATGGCAGAGAGACACGTGTTATACGTCAAAACTGGCAGGAGATGCTGTGGTTTGCTCATGCTGTCACATGAGGCTGTGTTTGCTGTAGTCCCAAAAGATCTGTGTGCTTGGTTGGGTTTTTGTTTTGTTTTGGGCCTGTTTTTGTTTGGCTGGGTTGTTTGGTGGGGAGGGGGGGTATTATTTAGTTTTGAGGGTTTTTTTTTGTTTTTTCCAGAAAATTTCTGTGCTTTGGAATTTATGTTGGAATGATCCGCTTCTTAAAAAGGATAGGTTTTTCCTGTTAGTTCATTTCAGCCAAAATTTTACATGTGTGTAAAATTTTTCACAACCCAGCTGTAAAAAAGGATTACGCTGTTCTCATGCTTAACAGAATCACAGAATTGTTTAGGTTGGAAAAGACCTTTAAGATCATGAGTCCAACCATTCTCCCAGCACTGCCAGGGCGCCGCTGAACCACGTCCCTCAGCACCACCTCGAAACATCTGTGAAACCCCTCCAGGGATGGGGACTCCACCACTGCCCTGGGCAGCTGGGACGTGCCTGGACAACCCTTTTGGGGTGAAAATTTTTTCCTGGGGGCCACCGCTCTCCCCTCTCCACCAGTGCCACCATGGT
>NW_010398160.1:40929-48006 GCF_000710305.1 Buceros rhinoceros silvestris | reverse complement strand
GAACTGACTGAGGGTGCCCTCGATCCCCTCACCCAGGTAAAGGTGTTGATGAGGACAGGCCCCACCACTGAGCCCGAACACAAACCGTTCCTCTTTTATTTCCTTTTGTTCTCCCTGGCTCAGGTCTGCCCCAAGGTCCCCAGACAGGTATCGGGTGAGGAGGCTGCCCCAGATCGTGTTGTCCTCCGTAACGTTCTCTCCACCTCGTCTGTCACAAGAAGCACTGCAGTGGCAGTGACAGGCGCGTTCTCTGAGCAGCTGTTTACATGCATCTCGTAACATCCCAGAGGGGATCTCTCAATCACTTAAAAAAAAAAAAAGACCCTTTTCTTGGCTTTGGGGCAGGCTGAGGAATGCTGGAGCTGTTGCTGTCCTTCATAGCTGGTGTACATCTGCCCCATCTATGCTGGGGGAAAAAAGGGAGCCGATAGCTGGAGTTGCTTTGGGAAATAGTCACAGCGATGCTGTTTGCGGCAACACCTCAGGAACAGCGACTGGGATTGCTCTTGGTGTGCGGTTTGCTGGTGTGGGGAAGTTAGAGCTTCAGCCTTAAGGTCCAGCAGTCTAACAACTTCTATTTTTCTTATTTTTCTCCATCTGGATTGTTAGGAGGAAATGAAAGCAGCAGCTAAAAGGTGCTGGATTTTATTTTGTAGGACTTTGCTGGGGTAATGTCCAGCCTCCTCCCCTCCTTTTACAGAGCTGAATCGAGCTCCCGCAGCAGCAGCTGGAGAGCTGGACACTGAGGTGTGAGAGAAAACGATACCGTGCTGCCAAAATGTCAGGAGATGCTGCGGAATGTTTCCAGAGCGAAACAAAGCGCTATTGAGCTGAGTTTAAAAAAAAAAAAATCAATTAACTGGAAGAATCGAGCATGTCCTGAATGCTCAGTGTATTGGAGCAGCCGCGGCCAGCGCAGAGACGCTAACGCTGAGTGTGAGTGTGTCCTCCACGGCGGCTCCCAGGCTATTTGGGCAGACCTGTGTAGTCCCAGGTAGGACCCGGCTCCGCCGGCAAATCCCGCCCTGTTGGTTCCTGCAGGCGTAGCCAGGATGAGGTGAGCCTGGTTTTGCACAGCAGGTTATGGTGCAGTTATCCCCCGGTGAGAAAAGGCATTGTCAGATCCAGCGAGTTCGTATTTTTACTGGGAGCAGTACCACGGGGAGGTAAAACCTGAGTATATTCACCTTTTTGGTTTCCCTGCTTGGAATGGGATTAATGAAAGGTAACGAAATTTCATTAAAATGGACTTTAAAAAAAAAAGAGATTATCTGATTAACTTCCTGATGTTCAGTTTCCAATGCTCTAATTTTTAAATAATCAGTCACGTGGCTCTAGAGGTTTTTTATCTGAAACCCAGGTTTTTGTGCAGGGGAGAGGGAAGGCTCGTTATTCTGCTCGTCACTCACTTTTGATCAGTTTTAACCATCCAGCGATCGTTGATCTCTGGCGTTGGGGTAGGTGTGGAACGTGGCAGCCCGCATTCTTTTCCCCTGGCGTTGTTCCCTCCTCAGTGCCCGGAAAGCTTCGAGAGGGAGCAGCACCCCGAGATGATACAGATGATGCCAAACGGGGGAGGAATTTGTGCAGCTCTCCGCTGGCCGCGGGGACACAAAGGACTCTCAGAGCAGAGCTCGGGCACCAAATGCTTTTCAGTGGCGTGTTCAGAATGCTGTTATTCTTCAGCCAGGGATATTTTACACGTTCAGGCTCTGTATCAAATAGCGTCTTGTTCATCTGCTCCTGGGACGTTGAATTATTCAATATTTTCTCTGTCGAGGCTTCCTGCCGTGTCCCGATTGGCTGTATCAGCAGCTGAGGTTAATATCATTGTTATTTCTCATTACTCGCTATTTTTTTATTACCCCAAAGTCCAGCTTACTCTGAATGACAAAAATTTTTATCCTTTTCTTTAGTTCTCTTTCGTGGATATGTTAGGGTTTCACTTTTTCCTCTGTTGATCTAGATCTGTTGGTGTAGAGTTTGTAGGTATCTAGGTATTTTGTACCTAGAGATCTTGATTTTCGAGACATCTGGACTTCATGGACCCCTCAGCACCCGATACCCACATTTCGTAGCTGTTCCTCCATATAGATATCTATATGTCTATAAACATAACCCTGGGTCTGACCCGAGAACAGTTGACTTTCTTAATACTGTTTTTTTAACCTTCCACTGACTTACTGCATCTCTTACTGGTTTTGTATTAAGCTTTTTTTTTTAAAAACTTCAACATCAAGGTGCTCATTTTAGAAAGCTTGAAGAAGGCCCTGTCTCCTGAGAGCTTTGCCTTTCATCTTTCACTTATGCATTTATCAAACGGTGTAGTGATAACGCAGCACTGGTGAGGGAAGTGTTTAATCAGAGGTTGTGCTGCTGCTGTCCAGGAGCGCTTCCATGAGCACTTAACGTCGGTAACGGAGACGCAGACTTCTTAGCCCTGATGTGCACAGCTAGTATCACACTGTATGTTTCTAGTGATGGAATGAGAAATTAATGCTCCACTAGGGATTTGGTTTCTTCCCCCCTGCCCTTCTCCCAGTCAAAATACTGATTATTTTTTTTTTTTTAGGACCATTTGCTGAGATCCTTTGACTTTGCTTTCATGGCTGGGGAGCCTGTATTGGATTTTACATGCTGGGCTGGGATGCTGGGTGGATGCCAGGGAGGTGCTGTGCTGTGGTCACCCTTCGTAGGGACCAGAAGAGCCTGAGAACAAGGAGCCTTTGTAGCACAAGGACTGTGCCCCGCTCCGGTGGTAGCAGTTGACCAATTTTGGCTTTTCAGCAGTTTCTGCTGTCCCTGTGGCTTTTCGAGGCACAAATCATGAGTGCATCCACACAGCATCTCTGGTGAGAGATGCTGGATAGAAAGAAGTCTAACCAAGAGCCTCCTGCACCAAAGAGCTGGACCAAATTCAGCAGAAATAGATTTAAAAAAGCGAGGCGATACGGCAAAGCATGGGAGCTGCTCCAACTCGTTCAGCATCTGAGGTTGAATATTAGACAGAGTTTCAGGTAAAGCTTAGTGGAGCAAGAGCGGAGGGCGATGGAGCGCTCCTTCCCCAAACCCACAGGTCTCGCTCAGGCTCGTGGCAGCAGCTCGGGGTAGGCAAACAGAATCATTGTTGGCCGTGTTTGCAGAAGGGATCTGCCGTAAGGGCAGCAGCCGATTGGACCTCACTTTTATTCGCGTAATGAAGACGGATGAGGGATAAATGTCGTGCCCGACAGCTGAGCCTCTGGCTTTGTCACGGTGATTGGGGATTTGGGCTTCGGCAGGCAGAGGCTGTGATGGAGAAGATGAAAGGACAGGCTGAATCTAAGAGTCACTGAGGAGTTTAAAACAGCAGAGACTTCTTGCAGCTTGTTTATATAAATATAAAGCATTTAGAAAGAGGTTATGTCCATTTTGCATCACTGTGAGCAACGAAGTAATGAAGCTTTCTATCGCTGGGCTGGGTGATGCTCCTGTGAAGCTTCGCTATGTGGAACCACAGAATCATTTCGGCTGGAAAAGCCCTTTAAGCTCATTGAATCCCCCCCGTTCCCCAGCACTGCCAGGCCCCCACTGTCCCCTGTCCCGCAGCAGCACCTCCACACGGCTGGGAAACCGCTCCAGGGATGGGGACTCCACCACTGCCCTGGGCAGCCTGGGACACACCTGCACAACCCCAGCAGGACAGAAATGGTTCCTTCAGGCCAACCTCAACCCATAGTTAAGCACCACATTTGTTTTGTAGAGGAGAGCCCTGGAGAGCGAGATCCTCCTTCATCCGCGAGGATGGTTGTGCTCAGCCAGGTGAAGGCTTCACCTCATCCTTCACACCATCCCTGGGAGGATGTTAAGCAGGGTAGGGTGATGCTTCCCTGCTAGTTCCACCACTTTCAGTCAACTGTGGCTCAGAGATCTCCTAAATAGGAAGCGATCTGTCTAATACATCTGGATGGGTTTTTTGGGTGTCAGCTTGTCTGGTGAAGCTCGTGCTGACTGCCATGAATTACCTTTTTTCCAGCCAGCCCCACAGGAACAGCTTTTTGGCTTATGCCTGGACAGCTCTACCCACGCTGCCAACCCAGTAAGGAGTTTCATAAAAATGCATCTTACAGCTGCGTGAAAGCTAAAGTTTTTGGTAGGTCTTAACGACCCAATTGATAAGGTGGTGTCTGCGTTCTCTAGCTGCTCTCCAGCTATGCTGGTGCTTGTCAGCCGCGGCAGAGCCGTCTGGCTGCAAAATTAATTGATTAATCTCCTTTGCTGTGAGAGTGGAGCATTTTAAAAATGATATATTTCCATTTTCAAGAGTCCTGGCCCTACCAACACCTGTAGTAAAGCCAGAATAGAGGAGGAGGTGGAACAATGTTGCTGAAGAATTGAAGTAATTCAGAATTTCACACAGAGTCAGACAAATCGGGATGGTTGGCTGATACAAAAAACATGACGTATAGTCATGAAAGCAAATTGTGCCGGTTATCTCCATTATAAAAGGTACCAGGAAAGCATATTATCCACTGCAGGAGAAGTAGGGATCCGAGTAATTATGATTATTTCTGGTTTTAAGCATTACTGGACATATTTACTGCTTTTGTGTTTGCCAAGACGGTTAATTGAACGTGGACCAGTTCTCCTCTTACGGGCAGACCGACAGCAGGGCATGGTGTATCAGTTACCACACAGTTCCTACTGAAATGCTTAAATGTTAATGCATCACACCAAGTAAAGATGAATTTTGAGAGAAAAAAAAAGAAATTTTTTTAAAAGACCCTTTTAGAGGAAGAAACTGTTTAAAAGTGCCCCCTCCCCTCAGCACCACCTTCAGGAAAGAGATTTTGAAGAGCACAGGTCTCAGAAGAGAGGGCTTGTGTACCAAAAAATGTGGGGAATAAAGATGAATTTTTAATTAAAAGAAAGGAGAAAAAAGAAAAAGAAAGGGAAAACGAAGAAAAGCTCAGCAATTTCTGGCCCTAATGCAACGCGAGCGCTTTCCAAAGCAGAGCAGATCTAATCTCTCCGGACTTCAGCGGAGCATCTGACATGCTTGGAGAAGAAACAAAAGAATCAAAAACAGAAGAAAAAAAAAGAAAACAGACCAAACGGGTTTAATATCATGAGATGTTTTTTTCTGAGGAACTGCTGCTTTCTCTGCCTTTGCAATATTGTCAGTACGGGCTGGTAGGGTCCCCTCGGGGAAGGGGTAGGGTTCTGATGGGTGTTTTCTTCTTACAACTTACACACGTCGCTGTGAAATCGAATTATCCTTTAATTAAGGAGATCCAGAAGATTGTCCTGAAGAGCAGAAAATTCCGTATATTTTTGTCTGCAAGATACAGGAGCAGTGACCTGCATGCGATGGAGGCGGGGAGGAGTTGGGGTTGCCTCCTTAAAACAGGGCTTATATCCACGCCTTCATCGAAAATAAACCCTGCAGCTGCAGAAATACCCTTCTACGCTTTAGTTTAAGGCTCTGAAAAATGTGAAGTTGGCCGCGGTGGAGTTTATTTCTTCACTGCCCGGGCTGCAGCTGCGGCTGCGGCTGCAGAGCGGGCGATGCTGGGAGGAGTATGTTTGAATTATCAGGCTGAGCTCCGTGGTTCTGGGCCAGCCTTTTCACGGTATTTGGAGGCCTCTGGGATGGAGGTAACGTTGCCAGCAGCTCATAAATTTGAGCCGGGCTTTTTTACCTTAGTCAGGAAATTCACGTCTGAGCTTTCTTTAAGCCGGGATTCACGGTGATCTAATCCCAGCACAGTGCCAAACCCAACCTGTAATTTTTATTATTTTCTTGGCGTATTGTTGCTCTCTTTTGGTTGAGCCTCCGTGTTTCGGATCACTCAATTCCCTCCCTATCGCGTGTTTGCCTGGAGCTGTTAATCAGAAGCACGCAGTCCCCCTCCAAAAATATATTTCTACCCAAAGATTTACAATAATAGTAATATAAGAATAATAAAATAATATAACAGCATGTGGTGGTATTTTGCAAGCGTTGGGAGGTGATATGTGTGTGTGTGTACATATGCACAAGCACGCACAAATCTGTGTCGTGGGTCTCGCAGGAGTCTAAACTAATATATATATATATGAAATAATATCTGCTGTAACATATGTAATATAATAGTGATGCAATAATATAAGCACACCCGCACAAATCTGCGTTGTGGGTGGCGTGTGGAAGTCCTCGATAATAGAGATACATAAAAGAATATCTGCAATAGTATATACAATATGATGTCTATACACATAGAGAAGTCTGCGTTGCAGGTGTCATACAGAAGACCCAGATAATTAATCAAGTAATTGATTCGTTCTCTGGGTCCTGGCTCGGCGTGGAGCTCTGCATCCTCATAACCAGCCTTAACATAACAGAATGGGATGACAGGAGTAAACCCTTTTTTTTCTGGAAAAGCACATCTGTGGCGGGCACTTGGGAGAGTCGTTAGCAATGGAAATTAGTCCGGTATGTTAATTACTGCACCAGTTAACAAAAAGGTGAGGCGTGTTGTTTATTGCTTGTTGGGTCTGGGTGACCCCCTCGAGTAACTGGAGGTGCTGCTGCAGTACACAGGTGAGTACCTGGGAGCTGAAGAGGATGTCAAACCAGCTTAAAATTCTCTGCACTGTCAGTTTTAAGTATCATGGCAAGCACAAAGACCCTCCAGGACCTTTCTGTGCTTGTGAAATAAGCTCAGAACTTCAGCCAGGTCGGTCAGGTGCCCAGTCACACTTAAATCACCTGTGATTTACTCCTACTCCCCGGTTTTGCATTGTGCCGCTGCTCAAAATGATAATTCTCTTCCTAAATGCCCCTGTGTGCGTACCCAAACTCCTTTTCCTTTTTAACGTTCTTGTCATACTGAGTGGACACCCAGGAGCTGCTAAGCCTGGCTTAACCCTGGCCTTGGGCTGCTTCAGGAGGGATCGCAAACCCGGACGCTGGCGTTAATGCTGGGATGGGAGAGGGGCTTCCAGAGCGCTTTCACGACGGCAGAGGAGCAGTCGGTGGTGCCTCAAGTTACCTCACAATTACGCTGTGTGTAATCGTGGAGATGCAGCAGAAATAGCCTCATGGCAGAGGGGAAC
>NW_010398160.1:39241-40820 GCF_000710305.1 Buceros rhinoceros silvestris | reverse complement strand
GCAGAAATAGCCTCATGGCAGGTGGGAACCGGCGGCTGAGGGATGGGTGGGACCCGCCTGCTGCTCCCTTGGTTTGTCTTTCTGGCTCGGGCAACCCTTCGCTCTCCACAACATCTGGTTTGCATCTGCTGCAGGAAAGCTGAATCATTTCAGTAAAACTGGGAGAAAACAGAACGCTTTTCAACTCCCCCAAATAGTGCTGCTAGCCTGTTTTTTAATTAATTCATTAATTAAATCGATCATCCCAGGTTATCGGCAGAGGGGATGCTGACCTGGGCGCTTGAGTAAATGCGTCGTCTGGTGGACAACACCATTACAGCTCAAGGAGGCTGATTTTTCTTTTCAAGGGTCTGAAATCACAGAGTGGGTGCAGGCTGGGAGGGACCTCTCAAGGTCCCTGTTCCTGGTCAGAACAGACTGGTTTTGGTGGGACCAGCCGCCATTGCTCCAGGATTAAGCACGCAGCAGCATCTGCATCGGTTAGCCCACAGCAGAGATGCGTCTCCTAAATGGTTGAACGCTGCATACCTTGGTATAAAATACATATATAACGGGTATGAGACACGGTAAGAGAAAACAGCATAATTAATGGAAAATAGGGATATCACAGATGAGATCTATAAATATATGTGGCACTCATACACGTAAAATAAAATACAATCTTTGTGTCTCTCTGCTCCTCTAATCTGATTAAGGTTGTCATTTAGGCTAATTTTACAGTTCAGAGGCAGCGTGGGTCAGCGTCCGCTTGATCTCCACCACATTAGCAGCCCCCCCTTGACTGAGTTTCTAAATTGCACTTTATTGATCATCGGGCTTTTAGAGACCCCGTGAGCTCTTAGTGAGGGCTCGGCAGCCTGCGCATGGAGAATTTTGGTGCGTAGGAGCAACGTTTCTTCAGACAGCCGTTGGAGCAGGGCCCTTGCTGTTGCTGAAGGTGTTTTCAGAAGAAATCATGGAGGTATTTGGTATTTCGGTCCCATCCTGTTCCTCACTGTTGAATCAGCTCAGGTGAATTTCGTGCATCTGGCTGTGGGCCAGTGCTGGGGTCGTGATTAAGAGGATGCGAAAGGCAAACGGTTCATCAAGTCAGTGTTGATAATTCAGTGAAGGTTTTCCTCCCTCTTCCACCTATGACGTGAGTCCTCTTTGACGCATTTGTTTTCCAAAGCGCCGCTGGAGGAATCGCCCGTGTAGTATTGATCCCAAACCCGCTTGTATCGTCTTTGCCCCACGTCCCAGGGAGCAGCAGAGCACAGGTGAGGGAACCTCGTGTGGCGATGTTGATGCTCAGCATTGCTTGTCTGCACTCTTTGATTTTTTTGGAGCTTCTTAGCACCAAGTCCAACCTTTTCCTCCCTTGTTTGTACAGTCCCCGATAAAGTGGGATTTTTTTTTTCAGTGTCATGTTTCAATTTCCACCTGGGTTTTAATTATTACAGTGACTTTAGACAGGGCAGCTGATGAATTTTCAGTAGCTCCCGTCCACCTGGATGTCATCCAAGGGGAGAGATGGGGCAGAAACAGCAGAAGAAAGGAGGGAGAGCTGAGCTGACCAGGGTAGTAGCCTCGTGTATCG
>NW_010398160.1:37365-39103 GCF_000710305.1 Buceros rhinoceros silvestris | reverse complement strand
CCTGCTGAAATCCGGCCAGCACGAGGTAGGACAATTGTGCTGCTGTTCTCGTCGGGGGTTATAAACAAGAGGATGAGGCTCAGCAAGAGAAAGAAAGGTTTCTTCACTGGGTTTTTCCTTTTTGTCAGTTTTTTAGCTTCCTTTTCCGTCCCTCCTCCTCCTCCTGGACCGCAGGCAGAGCTATTTAGAGAAGAAAGGCTTTTCTCCACACAAGTTTAATCTTTTAATGTAGTGTTTTACTTGCTGATTGAAGTCAATTAAAAAATACATTTAATGTATTCTTTGTTATTTAAGAGAGGTTTCGTTCAGCTCTAGCCTCACAAAATCTTCCCAAATGGCTCCAAGCTGAGGCAGTTTGTCTCTGCTATGACTCCACTGTGGTCGCTCGAGCGGTCATCTCCTCGTGTTCTCAGCAGCTTCAGGTTTGGCTGGTGGCTAATGGGAACAAACGGTTTGGTGTCTGTCCGTGTAACTTTTTCCTGCTGTACGCAGGAAAGGTTTTGGAAGTGGATAACATGAGTGGAGAGAGTGAGATCTGGATCTAAGATGCCCTCCAGCCTTTTTTTCCCCCTAAAGACTGATACCTCCACATATACATGCTCTACTGAGTTTGCTTAAAATCACGATCTAGTTAAAGATGTCCCTGCTCACTGACCTTTGAAGGTCCCTTCCAACCCAAACAGTTTTGTGATTCTGTGATACAAACCATCATCTCTGGAGTTCCGCCTTAGTTGAAGGGAGATCCAGGACATCAAAACTATGTGCTTTGATGTCTTCTTTTCTTGGGTTCTTTGTCGGGAACACAAAGATGATGTCTCAGATCAGACATTCACCCTCTGGAAGCTCTCTGTCGTGTAAGGGTGGTAGGGGCGGGAGCCGGAGGCTTGGTCGGGCATCCCTCTTCTGCCCTCGCTCCTGCAGGCAGGGATGCTCTGGCAGTCCATCCCCGCTTAAGGAGCAAGTGCAAGGTGCTATCAGCTCCTTCCCTTGCAAATGCTGGTTCTCAGTTTGTTTCTGCAGACAAAGCGTCACGCAGTAACAACCCACTCGTTATTCTGATGCTTTGCTACATGTTAGGTCACCAACCATTACTCAGAAGTCCAAATAGTTGATGAAAATGTGGATTTATGTAGGTCGTAAATTATATATTGCTGTTTGACGCAGGGAGTGCTTGTTTCCCCCCTTCCTTTTTCACAGCCCTGCGCTCCTCCAGTTAAAGATCCTTTTCTCCCCTTGGGTTCAGCTGATGAACCTCCTGCTAAATTCAGAACAAACCCTCTGAATTTGTACTGGAGCTTTGTGGTTTGTCTCAGCCTGGCAGAGGATGTGTACTCAAAAGCTTGTTGGGCTTTCCAGCTATTCCAGTTGGTCTGGTTAGAGATAATACTATGTCTACAGAATTTCTTGCCTCTATCTGTTTCCCATGGCAGCTACCAAGGTACCAGCATCAGGCTGTGATTTTCATTTATTTACCGTCTGTTTAGTTACAGAAGAACGACCAAAAGGCTTAATCACCACACTGTGGTGATCCTTCAGAGCATGAAAGGAGAGTCGCTGGTCTCGGCTTCACTGCTGCAGAGCTCGCTGGTTTCTTACACGGGTGCTGTGCACCGTTTGTTCAGTGACTCGGTGGTGGAGGGGGAACAGGTCGACCGAGTATCCTCAGAGTGGGGAGCGATCAGAGAGGGTTTGTCGGGCTGCATGGGGGCAAGTAAACAGAAACGACGTTAAAAACCAC
>NW_010398160.1:36833-37214 GCF_000710305.1 Buceros rhinoceros silvestris | reverse complement strand
AACTGCTTCTTCAGTGAAAGAGAAGAGAGAGAATTTAATGAGCTCTAATTTCATGCTTATGTGCATGAAATTAATTGGAAAGCAAAGTCTGCCTTTACTGTTTGCTCCGGCGAGCAACGCCCGTGTGAATTTTCCTGGTTTCTGCTGCGTTTCACAGCTGCCAGCTGTGCGGTGTCATTGTGTGAAACACTTGTGCACAGCTGCCGGCGCAGCGAACACAACGTCACTCGTTCTTCTGAGCAGGTCACTGCCTGTCATCCATTGCAGCTCATGCTTCTGATTGAAACGTGGCGCTGCACATACATGTGGTTCCGGGATTTGCTGTGTTCTTCTGGACTGGGGGCACTGGGGAGGCCACACCTCCAATCCTGGGGTCAGTTT
>NW_010398160.1:31261-36514 GCF_000710305.1 Buceros rhinoceros silvestris | reverse complement strand
GGAGCCATTTCTGTCCCGCTGGGGTTGTGCAGGCGTGTCGCAGGCTGCCCAGGGCAGTGGTGGAGTCCCCATCCCTGGAGGGGTTTCCCAGCCGTGTGGAGGTGCTGCTGGGGGACAGGGGCCAGTGGGGACCTGGCAGTGCTGGGGGAACTGGGGGGACTCAGTGAACATAAAGGTCTTTTCCAACCCAAATGATTCTGTGGAGCTGAAAAGCAAAAAGATTTTAAAAGTTGGTGTTCCCTAAAACACTGCGTACAAAGACTGCAGAGTTAAACGCTGTTATTGGAGACCTAATTTGTGCTGCCGTTCTCGGGCATCCTGAGCAACATGACATCCTCCTCCCGCATCCCTGCTGCGTGGAGCTCTAGAGATGGGCTCACTCGTGCAGTAAAGCCAGCTCACATCTGGGGGGACCCCAGCTTCATCTCCTGCAGCATTTGGAAGCCATGATGGTGGGAGATCCCAGAAGGAGGTTTGGCGGCTCTCGGCTGCTGCTCCAGGCATTGGAACTCTGTTCTTTCTCCTGGTTTTCTCTATTTTGGGTCAGATCTCCAGCACAGTGTGTGGTTTGTGCAGGCTTTTTGCTCCCTGGTGTCCAAGTACCTGAGGTCTTGCGGTGATACTGATGGGTGTATGCAGCTACCATAGGAAAAAATACTTGAAGTGGTGTCAAAAGTCTTGCCCATTATTGGAAGATGGGGCCTCAAGCCACATTTCTTACTATAAACATGACAAATTTGAGTAGAATGAAGATGCTTTTGAGTCCCCACTTCATGATCTATGTTGCTTGGCCAAGGTGGAGGATGAAGAGCTGCTGCTCATCCGGAAATCCCCGTGCTGAAGAACACAGTGCAGAGCCAAGAGGTGATTTTGGCAGGGCGGGCTGTGAAGAGGCAGCTCATCCTCTGCTTGGAGACCTTGCGGCTGACAAGCGGAATTACGGCACCGTGCCCGTCTTGTGCCGCGGGATGTTGTGTGCTCACGCTGCGGCTCTTCCTTTCTCTGTAGGCAGCAGGTGTTACGGTGTCGTGTTTACTCAGGAACCTGTCTCAGTTCATAGAAACCCTCCCTATCATGACCTCAAAACCACCCCATTTTTCTGAGACTTCCCTTTTGCTCCCTAAAAACAATCAGTGCCGGCTGTTGGTTTCCCTGGCACTCCTCAAGTATTCTGGCCACTGAAAAGAGAATTCATTTTCAGCGCTACAGGTTGGTCTGGCTCCTGCAGGTGTTGCGGTCCATCCCTAATGCTTAATAATAAGCATTTTTAGGCCCAGTTTCACCATTCGAAATGTGCTAAAAGGGGGTGAAGACATTTTTACGGATCGATGGGATGTCCGGAGCTGCCCACGGCCACTGAAGCATGGCAAGTGCTGGAGAGCATCAGCCCGGCAGAGCTGCTGTGGCGTAAGCGAGTGATCTTAACGGTGCACAATGCACGGAAATGTGATGCTGCAGTTTAGCAGCGCTCGAAATTCTGGAACCGCGTCAGGAAGAGTCGTGGATTATGTATTTAATCCCACAGAAAAAGCAGGGAAGGGCTGAGACGTGTCTGTTCACGTCCAACCTTGTCCTCACTGGTGTGATGTTTCACACGGTGGAAGACAAATGTGGGGTTTATTGTCTCGATTTAATGACAGAGCTCTGCTATCATGTTGTTTCGGAGGGGAGGGTGTGTAGTATTTTCCGTCTGCAAAACCAGCAGAGAGTAGCTGAGGTCTGAGAGGAAGGACGAGGCGGGCAGAAGCCAAGCTGGGGCTCGTGTTACAGTGGTATGTTTTTGTTGCTGCTAACGTGTTTTTGTTTTTCTTCATTACACATATTTCTCTTGGGAAAAGCAGGGAAAAAAAAGTGTGTAAAATAGACGCGAGAGCTCCGTGCCTTTGCTAAGGGGTTCCAGATGGGAGGCATTACGGTAGGGACGCCTGCTCCTGCCTTTCACTTTGTGGCATTGATTTTGGTGACAAACTGCAGGAAAACTTGTATTGGGCCCAGGGCGGTGAAAGATTCAATTTTCATCGTGTTTTTTGGGCTGTCCAAGTATGCAGTGGGAAGTCAAAATGTCATTTCTAAACATTTATGGCCCCGCGTAGAATTATTATCTTAAAAAGAAAGGAAGAAAATAGGGGTTTGAAGGGATTTTGAGAGGCCTCCTCCAGGGGCTGGAGGGTGTCCAAGGGTTGCACAGCAGACCAGATGCCTCACCCGAATTTAGTAGCTGATGATTGGTGAGGAGGGGGCGGAGGCTGGTGGAGATGCCTCTCCGGGGAACCAGGTTTCCCGATGGGCGACGTTTCGTTTCTATGCCAGGCAGCTGCTTTTGGCTCCAGCCGAGACTGGCGCCGCGTTGGAGATGCTCCTTCTCAAGACCTCCCCAAACTTTGGTGGCCTGTTCCCAGATGTCTCCTCGGGCTGAAAGCCTGCAGCTCTACCACCCGAAGCCAGCAGCATTGCACCAAGAGTCCCAGCCTGCGCGAGCCGTCAGTCATACCAGCCTGTCATCACCAGCTCTTAAAATATGTGAGTCACAGCTCCAGCGAGTGCTTCTGGGTGCTACTAGAGCCGTCGAACAGCGACAACGGAGATAAGGGCTGGCGAATGGCAAAGCGTGTTGTCCCACAAGGTTGTGTTGAGGGAACGTAGTCTTCTGTGTGGTGAAATTCTCTTTTTTTGAGAAGTGTTAGGTTTGGGATGTCCTGTGTGGTTCCATTTGAAGCAGCGTTTCCAAGATAACGTTCCGCTGGCCAAAAAGACCCCAACCGCATTATTTTTGGAAGTCTGTAGAGCAGCGGGTGAGGACTGTCTGTATATCTGTGATGTATGATGCACTGCAAAGCCACGGGAGAGGCTTCGGAGGCAGCGATGTACCCTTGTCTTCTGCCGAGCACTGAAACACGTGGACGTTTGTCTGGTTTGGGAAGTCCTATCTTCTGTAACGGTGCCTTCACACCGGATGGGACGTGAGAGGTCAGCAGCTCTGGAGGCTCAAGAGCCTCAGCCTGAGAAGAAGGACAGTCCCCGTGCTGTGTACGTCTCCTCTTCCTCGGCTCGAGCTCGAGCTGTTGTGTTATGTGCAGGAAGACTTTTTTAAGAGAAGGAAATCACTGCAGGGGGGTTATTTCCATCCATTACAGCGAATTTTTAATTGCACCATCAGTCGTGTCGCTGTACTTAACCAGGCTCTGTAAAAATGGGTTAGGCAAGGCGAGGAAATCGAGGGGTGATTTGACCCTGTTTTATAGAATTGGACCTGTTCAGTAGTCACTAGAAATCTCTGTTAAGGTTTTTGCTCTGTCCGTCGTCACGTACAGTTTTGTTCCTGCCGCGGTATTCCTTTACGGTGCTTGTGTTGCCTCCCGAGGGAGTGCAAAGCCTCCTCCTTAAGCCACAGCTTGTTTTCAGCTGGTCATTTTATTGCTCAGTGATTATTTTATAGCTGTCGGGATGAAATAGCTCCCCAGCTTCATTTTGGAATGCTCCTGGAAATCCAAAGCTCAACCCGGGATGAAGATGCTTTTTTTTTTCCACCCAAAGGTTTGCTGGCCGATATGAAACACGGGCGTTTGGCTGCTCTTCCCGGGGTTGTCCACCCCGCGCATCAAAAGCATGACTGACTGTATGAGCAGAGGAGCAGGGATGGGAGCCAGCCCTTTCGGATTTGGCAGCCTCCGCCTCCAGGATCCCTCCGTATCGGCCTTTGTTGACACCGTCTGCCAGCGTAGCCGGGTTTTTTTTCCGCGTTACGGCACTCGCATAGGAAAACTGTCCCTGTTCGGGAAGAGGACTTAAGCAGGAGGCTTTGGTTTGGTTTTGGGTGTTTATTTTGTTGCCCTGTGGTTATGTGGTAATTCCTTTTTTTCCGGAGCGTTGCTTAAAAGGAAGAAGCTGAAATGGGCTGATCCTGTGCTTAAGTGTGGGAAAGGGAGGAATATTCTGCCCGTGTTAAAGCGTTTGCCAGGAATGGAGATGCTGATTCCTGTTTCTTACGGAGCTGGTGGAACATCTGCTTCAGCAGAGCTTTCCATGTCCCAAACTGCAGCGTGTCGGGGTGACCTTTGCAGGACTGTGTCTGGGGTATCTTGCTCTGTTTGATGGTGCTCCTGCCATTTCCGTTACATGCACCGGCACTTCTCTTACTCCATTGCATTGACCCCAGAACCTCCTCCAAACCAGGGCGCTCCCATTCGAAGGCATTTCCTCCTGTATTGGTGAACTCTAAGTGCTCAAAGACGAGCTGCCTTAACTCCCCCTGGGTTTTAAGCTTAATTGCTGCAGAAGATGCGTTGGTTTAATTGCTCCGTCCCAGGATGGCGGCTTGATTCCGCGGAGGGGTAATTGCTGCTCTGGAACAGGCTCAGTTTTGCTGTGCTCAGGCAGGTTTAGTGTGAATATTTTACAATAATAAAGATGTTGCTAGTTGGCAGAAACTATCTGTAACAAGACAAAGGAGGAAGAGGAAGGGTCTCATCAGCACTTCCCAGGAGTCTTTGTCCTTTAGACTTTCCCCATCCAAAGCATCTGCAGGCCACGTGTTGGAACAGTTCTTTGAGGGGGGAGTGAAAAGCAAGGAGAGGACAGGGCTGCATCTTCTGGTTGACTGATTTTACAGGAAGAAACAGAAAACTACGTGGTTTTAAAGAGTTGTAAGCAAAAATTCCCACCTGTTGGAGACACTGCAGAAAGGGCCACCACCAGAGAGATGTTCTGCTGTGGTCTGCTGTCAAAGACTGGCATAGGGTGGGATTTTGTTCCGGGCGATGTGTTGATGGCCAGATACTTGAAAACTATCAACTAGATGGGGAGAACACCTTAAAATGTCTCGTGAATTGGTCGAAGTTGTATATAAAATACAGATACAGATATGAGAAACATACCTGTGTGTGTGGTCTTTTCAAACTCCTGTTTGCCATTCCAAGTCTTCTGCTCGTGGCAACGGCCAGGGGAAATATTTTCTGTAATGCTTGAGAAAAACATTACCTGTAATAGAAAGAAAATAAATGTGTTTTGCCATTGTGGCCCTTGAGTTTCAATCGCTTTGTCACCGTTGAGGTTTGAAATGGAAAATTGGGTTTTGGCCCAGCAGTGAGCCTCGGTGGCTTGTTGACAGAGAAACCTTTAAAAGATTTTAAAGGTCGGTGTTGGGCCGGTCGGGGTTGCTGGTGTCGGTGCGAGCTCTGCTCAAGCCTCGCAGCACGAGCGCTATAAATAATTTGTGGTTTGTGCTTTGTACCATAAAAGCATCGGCGGTTTCAT
>NW_010398160.1:8537-31145 GCF_000710305.1 Buceros rhinoceros silvestris | reverse complement strand
CCGCCAGCCACAACCAAGAGAATTAAAAAATGAGCTGTCAGCGCTTGAACTCGCATGTAATTGCTATAAACTAGATGCTCGGTGTTATTGCTTGGCCACACAGAACAGCTCCTTGAAGGACTCACAGAAAAGTGGATTTATTTTGCAGGAAGGCAAGTTGTAGCTGGGGCTTCTTGGCTTTGGCTCTTCTTTGGGTGTCGTGGTCTCTGCTGCACAGAGGTGGCTTTTGGGGCTCCCGCTGGAAGCCGAAAGCTGGGGGAGATCTGCCCAAGTGGTGGTGTTTTAGCAGGGCAGTTCGGGTTGATAGGTTTCACCCAGCAGAGAGCTGCAGATTTAAAAGAGCTGTTTCCCAGGGCAGAAGCAATAACGAGGAGGGGTTTAGCACGGCTCGAAGTTAAGTACTCGCAATGTGTTCTGGCCGTAAGTCAATCTATGTCTGTTAAAAAGCAATATAACAGGACAAGAGTGCCGGGAGCTGGGGTGCCGCTTGAGGGAAAACAAGCCGAATGATCTTTATCATCCGGTTGTTTACGTTTTAAGGATGCAGAAAGGAATTTGTAAATAGAGAATAATTTAAGAAGCCGGTAAACGTCCTGGTCACAGAAAAAAGACATTAATATTAGGGAATTTTAATATGTTGGTTTTCTCCTGTGCCTTTTTTTGTGAATTTGTGAATTTTTGTGAATTTGTGAATTCTTTTTTTTTCTTTCAAGCATAACATGTAGAATATTGGGAAAAAGAGTCTTCAAATCTGGAAATAAATGACAGGGGTTGTTTAAACCCACCACTCTCTGTGGACGCATACGTTGGGCTTCTCTCTCAGCAGCTCTAGGTAAAGCATGTCTGACACGTCCTCGTGGGTGCGTCGTTTGTCACGTCCATCTAACGCTGGCCCTGGCCTTGTGTCGGTGTTATTTGAGGGTAAATAGACTTTTTCTCCGCTGTCTTCTACAGTGGGTCCCTGTGCATCAGGGCTTGGGCTCTTTGGGTGTCGTACAGACCCTGCACCCCTCTTGTCCTTTACTAGTGCCCTCCAGCTGTTCCCAGGGAGGTTGAGGCTGTCCCTGAGGAGCCATTTCTGTCCCATTGGGGTTGTGCAGGCGTGTCCCAGGCTGCCCAGGGCAGTGGTGGGGTCCCCATCCCTGGAGGGGTTTCCCAGCCGTGTGGAGGTGCTGCTGGGGGACAGGGGACAGTGGGGACCTGGCAGTGCTGGGGGAACGGGGGGGACTAGAAGGTCTTTTCCAACCCAAATGATTCTATGATTCCATGATACGGAAAGATTTTATTTCATTTTGTGTGTTTTATTTCCTGGCTGCTCGATCACTGGCTGGCACGGGGAGTTTTCCACCTTGCTTAGGCAGTTACAAGTCATTCGCGCTTCATGAATACATTTGATTCATGAATTCCAAAATCCACAGTGAACCGGGGAATGTGAGTCCTCCGGCAGCTTCTTGTCTGAAATTAACCTATTTCTTGTCCCTCACATAAATGAGCACCACTAAACCTTGCTCCTGGTCCCTTCAGGGCCCGGCGATGGAATATAACTATTAATAGAAGGATTCCACGATGGCATGGCCCGAATTGAGAGTGAAGCAGCTGGCTCGCTTCTCCCCGGGTATATTCATGGTCCGGTTTTCTAGAAAATTCAATTTACATTTCAAGTAGACAGGAAAACATTTAAAACCTCAGGTTTATTAATACATTTCCTTCTCCTTATAGCAAAAATAAAACGATGTCATTATTTTTCCCTCTAAGGGGAGTACTAGTGGCTCATTTGAGAGGGCAGCGTTGGGGACCTTGGACATGCCAGCAAAGGCACGTGTTGCCCCATGCACCCTCATCACAGAGACTGTTATTCTATAGGGGAAGCTGTTATCCTATGGGGGAAGCTGTTATCCTATGGGGGAATGCAGCCATTTTCCTATAGGGGAATGCAGCCGTTATCCTATAGGGGAATGCAGCTGTTATCCTATAGGGTAATGCAGCCATTATTCTATAGGGGAATGCAGCCATTATTCTATAGGGGAATGCAGCTGTTATTCTATGGGGAATGCAGCTCTTATTGTACAGGGGAATGCAGCCTTTATCCTATAGGGGAATGCAGCCATTATCCTATAGGGGAATGCATTCAACTGGGATAGTCCATAAAACAGCATTTTATGGTCATTGCCATAGGAGAACAAGTCACTGTGGTGTTTCCCTAGCTGCAGGGGGTTGGAAAATAACTGTATTTCAGGAAAGACATTAAAATAGTCCTTATTCCGGCTGGAATCTGTAATTAACCCAGACTGCATTAATATTCAGTCCAAAAAGAAGAGACCCTGAGCCTTCGGGATCAGGCGAGGAGGAACGCCAAGTATTGAGCCACGAAACTGTTAACGATTATTTTTTCCCTGCCACCCGCGATAAGCATCTCTTTGTGCGGGAGGGTGGTGGGAGGCAGGAGGAATGGAGCTGCTCGTTCCACCGCTGAATCACCAGCGCCGGGTCCGGAGGGATGCTCGGCTCCGACAGAAGAGCGTATTGAATTTTGTTTCCTTCGAAACGTTGAGCCGCGGCCAGTAAAAGCTTTGGTCTCTCTGAGAATTTTAGGAATGTCGCTACGGAGTTTTGTCCGTTGAGTTGCTCAGCGGCTTCGAATCGATGAGTCAGTGGAGGGAAATAATGCAAACAGAAGATAATTTGTTGTACCAAAGCAGATACAACTGATTTTGTGTTTTCTGAGCCTGAACTGTTATTTCACGCCCTGGTTGCAGAAGGACATGGTGTCCCGTTCACATCCTAGACCTGGCGTACCTAGAGCAGCCCCGCACAAATCAAAGGGAGCTCTTTTTTTTTATCGCCCAGTAGTTCTGTTAAAGAAAGGCGGTGAGTAAAGGGAACAAAACCCTATTGAGCTGTCTCACGTTCCACGTCGGGCATTTCTTTAGCTACTTGCTGGCCGCTGCCATTGAGTCAGCCTTGAGTTTAACACGACGTGATGCAAAGAGCTGTCTTGTTTACATCAGCACTAAAGAAAAATGCATGAAAGAGGGATATTATAGGTTATGATTTCTGTAGGCGTTTGGGTTATAACCTATAATGTGGTCTGGCATGTTAATCCAGCAAAAAGAGGGCTCTCGCAGTTCCCCTCTCCTGCGTTTGAAACGTTTTCTCCTGACTCTAAATGTTTCTTGTTACAGAATAAAGAAAGATTTATTCCTCGGTAAGGCTCTTCCCAAAGAAATCCTAATGAATAGACCTGATTCCTCTCCCCGAGCTTCCTGAAGTACAGGGAACCCATCCAGAAAATCCTTTTAGTAGGTTGGCAATAGGAGCCATTTCTGTCCTGTTGGGGTTGTGCAGGCGTGTCCCAGGCTGCCCAGGGCAGTGGTGGAGTCCCCATCCCTGGAGGGGTTTCCCAGCCGTGTGGAGGTGCTGCTGCGGGACAGGGGTCAGTGGGGACCTGGCAGTGCTGGGGGAACGGGGGGGACTCCAGGAGCTTAGAGGGTTTTTCCAGCCCAACGGTTCTGTGATTCGATGAATATGAACATGTTCTCCTATAAGCTTCTTGCTGTGTGTCTGCCTGCTGAAATCCCTGGAGGAAGACAGGTAAATCCTTTGGAAATGTTAAACACATCCCGACTTTTAACGCCAAAATGCCTGCTTTGAGGGAAGAGGTTGCCTGGATTTTCATTGCCAGTGGAGCTTTGGGGGGTTCAGTGTCGCTTGGAGATGTGGGCAGCTTCGATGCCCTCCGGAGGGTGAGGGATGGGATGGTGCTGGCTGCGGGGACGATTCTGGGGGAGAATAAGCAGAAAACAGTTGGGAGCATCCTGAAAAGGTGTGAAATGTCCATAGGGGAGCGTTCCTTAGCTGCGTGTCTGGAATCATCTCTGCTTGCTCGGCAGGTTTCATTTAGCCCAGAACTTGTTCTAGTCAACTAAAGCCAATCCATATGCAACAGCCTGAGTTTAAACAAATCCCTGTATTCAAATAGAGGGGAAAATCACATCGTTACTCTGTTCGCAAACCTCCTTTGGTTCTGAAATCATTAAATCTCACCAGATTGCTAAATAAATCTGCCTGGGAAAATAGAAGGTAGATGAGGGCGCACATATCACGCAGGTACTGAAGGCGTTGAGTGCCTTTTTGCCAAGGTTTTGTTTCATTTGGCCTTTCTTTTTCGCTTTTAGTTGCAAAGTTAAATCTGAAAAGGTCTCTTGAAAAGCTTCAGATTAGAGATGTAAAGCCCTTTTAATCTTTTCTAATAAAAAGCTGAGCAGGGAATAAATCTATTGGAAGCTTGGGGCTGAGCTCTGATTTTAAGCCTCAGTCCAAAATGTATCTGTAACTGTAATTGAGCGTCCGTACACAAACAACGCTCCAAAATTACTTTGCCTGTAATTACCTTCAATGAGTTTGCCTCAGAAGGAAAGGTGAAAGATTATCAAAACCGGTTTAATAAATGAAACATTAATTGGACCCGGCAGCTTGCCAGACGCTCTCACCGGGGGCCGGCTGATTATCAAAGTGGTTTAGGCACCACCGAGAATCCCAGGTGTCCATGGAGCCGAGCTGCAGCTCTACCGTAGCTCTTCTGTTCAGAGCTTGCCTTTAAACGGGCGATAAACCACCCTCTCGGTAAGGCAGGGGTTTAATACACGCTTTGCATAATAAAGGCTTAACAGCATTTTGATTCTGGAGGAACCGCAGCGGCAGATCGAACCGGCGCTGTCTGAAACGCTGGCAGTGCGCTGGGTTGTGGCGGTGCTGTGGATGGTGTGGGCTGACATCGGAGTAGCCTTCAAAGCGTTTTTACCTCTTAATTCCATACATAATTAAAAAGCAGCTTCCTCTGGCTCTGCAGAACGTCGAGTCTTGTTGGAGTGGCGTACTTGTACATTTATTTAAATGATGAAAGCTCAGCCTTAATATAGACGGTGAGAACGTCCCAGGTTAAATCGCTCCTGTACTGCGAACACTTTATGTTGAAGCTGTGTCTCTCTGCCCTTCATGAATACCAAATTAAGAGGGAACATGGTGGCCAGAAGCTCGTCGTGTTATTTCGTAGACCAACTTTCCCCGTACGCTTTTTATTCATGACACAGTGACAGCAGAATCCCCCAAGTGAAGCTGTTGGTGACGTGCTCATGAGTAAAGGTGGTGGCTCTCTGGACGTAATGATGGTGTCTCTGTCTCTTCGCAGGCGTTCGGCAATGCCAAAACGGCGCATAACAACAACTCGAGTCGCTTTGGCAAATTCATTCAAGTGAATTACCAGGAGACGGGCACCGTGCGAGGGTAAGTGGGAGTCGGGCGGGCGAAGCTGTGCGTGCTCTTACCTGCACAAGGAGCCTAAGGAGGGTGAAGTAGAGGGGTATGACAAAGAAGGTTAATTTTTCTGTCCTGAGTGTTTCCCAGAATGGAGAGGGGGAAACTAACTTTTTCAGCGTATTTAAATCCATTGGTATGAGAATGTTGGTGTACCTGAGCGGCACGTTGCATGGGAATACACTTGAGCGGCTTCATGCCGACTGAGCTCTCCTTAATCGTGATGGCAGCTTGATAACTGAGCTGAAGAGGAACTTTTCCTCTGGAGTTAGGGGTGGTTTAGCTGGAGCAGGCCAGGAGGCTGGGGCAGATGGTGGGAAGCAGAGGCTGAGCGAGCTGGCTTTGTGCTGTCTAAGGAAGAGAAAGCCGAGGGGGGGTTAATCTCCAGCTGCCTGACGGGTGTTACAGAGGCGATGGAGCCAGACGCTTCTTGATCGCTGTCTAATTCCCCATCTGCTCCTGTCTCTACCCTGAAGTCTCTCTTTAACCGCCAACCATGGCAAGGAGCTGCTCCTACCCGTGGCGGTTCTCCACAGTTTGTTTCAGCACCTCTTCTGCTGCCCAGAGCTCGAGGGACACCCAGCTGGGACTCAAACCTTCCTCCTCCTGCCGAGGGTGGAAGCCTGCAGATGAAACCCACTGGGTGGGCTCACCTAAGCCTGGCTTTCTCTTTGGCTTTAGATGATTTCCACGGTGTCAGGTCATTGCAGAGTGACTCAAGTCTAGTTCTAAACGAGCAGGGCTTTGTGAGCTCCGCTTTCTGTCCCAGTTAATTAACTCAGTTGGAAAAGCGAGGAGTAGAAGTGGCATTCCAGGGGTCATATAATTTCTGCAGCCAGCGAAGAGGTCTCATGCTGGGACTTTGTCGTTATTTTGGAGAATGGCTTTTAGGTTCTTTTTTTTTCTCTCTTATTTTCCAGCAGAACAGTATCACACAAATAGCTTCCATTAATTTTTCAAATGAGCTTGGGTACTCTGTGTACCTTCCTGCTGTTTTTTCGCCCTGCGTCAAATCTGATGTTCTTTTTCTTCTTCTTTTTTTTTTTCCTCCTTTAATTCTGGTGAACGCTTCTCTTAAAAGGATAAGCCTCCTTTTTTTTTTTTTTTAATACTTACTGAAAAACAGGGTAACAGGAATCCAGCCAGTGCCTTAATGTATTGTCTTGGCACGCTCTGTCAGCTTGGTGGGAACGGCTTCTATTTATATGTGGCAGAGGAGTGCAAGGCTCATCATACTCCTATACTCTACTTCATGAAACAGGAGGAATTTTCTTTAAAAAAAAAGCACTTCCTTGGCCTTTGGTCGCACAGTGTGATGTGCCTGTGCTTTGCTCTTAAGCTGCCCCGAGGAAAATGAGAAGACGTTTTTACCCCAGCTGGGAGCTGGTCCTGGCATATGAGAGCACAGTTCTGGTTTCCATAGCCCCACAAAGAAGATCACAAGGGTCTGTATTTTTAAAAAAAGCTTAGCATAGATTGTAAGCACAACCCGAGTTAATCACCATCCTGTATTTTGCATGTTATTTGCTTTGTTAATGTAACTGTAATTTGCAGCCTTGAATCAGAACTTCGCTCCTTTCGGAGGCTGAAAACAGCAGTCGGGTATTTGCTTACAAACCCTGTGGATGTAATGACCCCCAACCTGAAGCAAATTTAACCTTAAGAGCTGTAATAGCCCAGAGCTTTGGCAGCGGCCCTCCCCACCCCATGAAATGAACTCTTTGAAGATGCCTTTCAAATGGATGGGGCATGAGCGTGGCTACAGCTAAGTGCGTTGCCACAAGGCTTTATGAATTTGTGACGTCCTGCTCGATGATAAGCGGGTTCTGGAGGAAGGTCTTTGCAACCTGTTCAGCCCTGATCAAAAGCCTCAATGTCTGACACACTCCATAAAATTAGCATGGAGACTATCAGAACTGCCTGGAGGCTGTGGTGGAGAAGCGAGTGTGGAGGCACCTCCTCGCCCTGCCGTGCCCAAGGTTTATCGGGCTTCCCGACTCCTACGTGGCTGGTAATGTCGGTGCCACGTCACTGGCGTCTGGAGCTGGAAAAGCACAACTTCATCATCAGAACTGCCAATTACAGTGCTGCTTTCCGAATCTCTATCATTACTGGTTAGTATTGTTTGGAAGAAAAACCCTGTCGAAGCTTGTTTTAGCTCTACAAGCCCGAAAAAACTATTTAATACGTAAATTAACCACGTTTGTTACAGAGGAGGCTCTGAGGAGAAAATGTAAACTGCAACAAGGAGCTTTTGCAATTGTTTAGTTTTTGCCCGTAGCCACAAGTTAATAACCCGGGTTTTTTGTGGAGAAGTGGCTCTTCTGGGAGAGGGCACAGCGATCCGGGGACCGATTCTGCGGCTACCTCTGATCTCGCCAGCCGATGCACCCAGCTCCGTTTCTTGTGCGCACGAACGCTGGTCCGCAGCGGTTCGGTTTGGCTGGCTCCGGGTCAAATAGGTATCCGAGATTCTTCGCTGCTGTCAACGCTTCCCCCTGCACTCCCTGCCCATAGGCTAACGCGTCTGAGATCATGTGTTTCCTATCCATGTTAGTCTTGGCTTCTTCTCAAACCAAAAAAACCTCAAAAGCCAAACATAATATTGGGCTTGTTCTGCCTAGGAAGAAATTTATATAACTAAGTGAAACAAGGCTGAATTTTTTTTCGTGAGCGTGCTAAGAGAGAAGAGTCCCGGTAAAGCAGTGAGCATTTGTGTTAAATACTGGGTCAGTGAATAACGCTTTTATTTTTCCCTTCCAGAGCTTACGTTGAGAAGTACCTCTTGGAGAAATCCAGACTAGTCTACCAGGAGCACAATGAGCGGTGGGTGCTTACAGGGTTGGGTTCGAGGTCTCTGTGTGCTGCAGCACAGGCGGCTCCAAACCCGGTGGGAGCTGGCAGGGGGAGCGCTCAGGATTTCCACACTCCTAACCCTGTGCTTCAAAGGGAAATGAGGCATTTTCGGGAGGAACGTGCTACCCAGAGAAAACAAACTCCGCTCTTTCAGTTGTTCTTTCCTAATTGCAAGGGATCATTTGTTACATCCTCCTCTCTCAGAAATTCGTACTCTGATTTTAGAGAAGTTTCCTGCTTCTTGTTGTCTTCCGACTCTTGGCACTTCTGCCTGTGGTTCCCTTTTGAGATGGATGTGCGAGGGGTTTCCTCGAACCCTCATGGGCGGCTCCCGGATTTAACAGCCACTAGAACCTTGACGAACATCCTCCCGGGTGTTGCAAGATGGTTAAACTCGGTGCCTCTTGGAACACATCCAGCATACAAGCCAAGTTTTAATGTTAGAAATGCGGCTGCGCTCATCGCGTTAATCCGTGTTACGGTTGTCTTGACGCAAAACAGATGAGCGTCACTTGGGGGAGGTCAGAATTAGTAATATTCCAGTATTTTGAATATTTGAGTAGCTGTGAAAATGGAAGATTGTCCCGTTCTGTCTTACAGAACCACAACTGCAAAATCATGATGTTTTTAACAGCAGCGAGGTATTAAAAATAATAGTAATTTCTGCATTGTGAGGAAGTACGTTGGTTTGACTCGAATAAATAGCAGGCGTCACACGTGTGTCTGAAGCAAAACGAGGTGATGTCAGCTAGGAATTCTTTAAGTGCCTTCTAGGGCAGGGGATGCCCTTGGCTGCAAAAGAGGGGTCTCGTTCTCCACTACTTAATATTTACATCCCTGCAAAGTGGGTTCGGGCTGTGTCTAACCTGTGTTCAGGACAGAGTTTGGAAGCTGGCAAATCAGGTTCTGAGGTTTGCATGCGCTTCCCTGCTTGATGCTGCTGCTTGTTTTGAAGTCTAACGTCTTTTTCTTTTCATTTGTCACCAGGAACTACCACGTATTTTATTACCTCCTGGCAGGAGCGAGTGAGGAAGAGAGATCAGCGTTTCACCTGAAGCAGCCTGAGGAATATCATTACCTCAACCAGGTGGGAACCCTCTGCAGGGACACAATGCACAGTCTTCCCTTTGCTGCTGCTGACAGTTAATGATAATAAAAAAACCACGTGGAGTAGGAAAAAAGGGTTTTCTTAGTGTTCTGTAGGCAGCCTGCCATCATGGGAAACGGTTCTGCCTTGGCCAAATGAACACCTGAGAGCATGAAAAAACCGTAAAAATCCACTGTTTTCTGTTTCTGTCCCCTACTTGGGATGTGTCACGTGTGTTGTGGTTTTAACTGTCGAAGGGAGGAACAGTAACAATCTCCCTGTTAACCTGTGTGGATGTCACTTCCTCGTTAACATCTGGCTGCCGAGTGGGGGGAGATGGGTGATGCTGGTAGCGCTGGAGGATGTCACGCCTTGCATGAGGCAGTCCTGATTCTATAGCTCCACGGCTGGCTGTCAGCGTGGTCCCCTGGGTTTAACAACAGGAGGGGTTTAACAGAACTGAAACCACAGCAACCATCGAAAAGGTGCGAGTTCAAACTGGCCAAACAAACTCATACTCGGGAAAATCTGCTTCCTTCAGATGTTGACGGTGCAGTTGCCCACTAATGCTTGTGAATAGAGAGTTTGCCACTTGCTGCTCAAAAAGAAAAGAAGAAATAGGAGTAGAGAGGTGTGGAAGAGCAGTTGATTTTAACTAATTGCTGTTTTCTCGGAGCTGAAACACAATGAGGATAAAAAGTGATTTAACCCATAAGCCAGAGACAAACGTGGGCACAGTGCGACCCAAATAGCCTTTAGTCTTTCTAGAAATATCATTTCTCTCCGGAGTACATCTCAATTACCCAGGGCTTTTAAAAGTCTTTGAAAGTGGGCTGTCAAAGCCAAACCCCGTTGTCACGTACCGACTCCCACCCACTCGCAGCAGGATGGGGAAATTTCGCACAAATGAGAAATGAGTAACACATTAAGAGCTGAGGGCTCTTTGCTGGCGGGCTTTGTGCCTGGGGCGTTGGTTGGAGAACGCGGCGTGATCTTCACCACCATCTGCGCTGCCGTTTTGCAGCGGGAAGGCGCCGCGATGGTACGGACCGAATGTTTTGTCAGATTCACGGTTTTTGTTGGGCAATCTGGTAGTTTCTTGTTAATCGAAAACATTGCTTTGAATTACAGTCCTTTTTTTAATAGCAGTTTCAGGGCCTTAATATGGATAAAATAAAACAAATCTAATGGCATGCAGAGCCAGTAGGAATGTGATAATTTAGGTTGAAACGTTTATTTTCGTCTAAATGGGGATGCTGTGGGCAAGTAGGCTGGAGGAGGGTGCTGAGGAGCCGCCCGTGGGTCAGAGAAGCAGCCTCTGGACTTGCAATGTTGGGACAACAGTGGCAGGTTGAATTTTTAGGGGTTTTCTGATAATCATCCTTCAGTTTTTAATAATTTGGGTTGGAGTTGTGGAGCCTGTTTAACACGACAGCTGTGGGAAAGTGGCTCCCCGAGGTGTGTTCAGGGCGTCATTTCATATCAAGGCTTTCCCGCGCCCTGTAGGCAAAGGGGAAAAAGGAAAGTGAGGAGTAAAAAGGAAAAAGAGATAATGGAGGAATGGGGAAAGGAACTTTGGACAGGTAAAAGGGGATAATTATAATATGACCCATGAGCATTTCCAGTAGCTTCTTAAATGTGGCCTAGAGAAATCCCTGTCTTTTTAAAAGGAAAAGCGAACGAGCTCAGAAATGCACTGAAGTGTTTAACTAGAAATTAAATATTAAAATTGAAAAGCTGTAAAATACTGAGGCAGGCCTTTAAGTGAGGGGCTGACTCAGCCCCTGAGTCAGGCATTATTTTCACTCTCCCGGGTTCCTCAGCTCATGTTCTGTTATGCAAAACCAACGTGCATTTGGCATTGCAGATGAGGAATAATCGAGTCTAATAATGCACCAGAACGTGCTGCTGTTCTGTCGATCTCTGAACACAGGGAGCAGGTTTGGAAAAAAAAGTTAATTCCTTTTTTAAAAGCCTCTTGACTTAAACCCTCCCCTGAGTTTGGGTGATTTTGCCGTGTCTCATACCAGCGGTTGGTCTACCGACCACGGCACGGCCTGCACCTGGCTGAACGTGTTCTGTGCTGCTTCCTCACATTTATCCGTTTGGAAATCAGGGATTTGCAGGATTAGAACCTGCAGATGAGCCCGTCGGGAGCTCTGGTGCCAGGTGTCCTGCTTGGGACCGGTCGCTGCTGTGTGCTTTGGCTTCTCCCAACTCCTCTGTCTGATTGGGAAGAGATACAAATTCCCGAGGAGCTTTCAAGGGTTGCTTTCGAGTCAGTCGGAGAATCGCACTTTTGCAGCACTTACGTGTGTCTAGAGCGGAGGCTGAGAGCAGGAGCAGAAAACCTGCCCTTCAGTGGGATTTTTCCATCAATAGCACTTCAGCTCCGGGTCAACCAAACGTTTCTCCAACCGTGCAGAGAAAGGTTTTCAAATCCATTAGGCTTATTGCGTGAGAAGTCCTCGCTGTCTTGAAAGCACCGTAAGCAGGAATCAGAGCACCGTGAGTGCAAAAGCACTGGGAATCTTACCTGAAAAAAATAAAAGTAAGGAATGATGATGCAGAACCACAAGAATTACTTGACTTGGGAAGTCGTCGTGGCTGCCCTGGTGAAAGAGCAGGTGGGGGAGTTGTTTGTGGTCTGAACACTGCTTAACCCGGTCTGCCTTGCTTTCAGATGACAAAGAAACCCCTCAGACAGAGCTGGGATGATTATTGCTATGACTCTGAGCCGGTCAGTACCAGTGCCCGCGTCTTCTGTGTTGCTGGTGCAGGGCTGCTGCTGCCTTGAACTTGTTAGGTGCACCAAGACCTGAGCAGAAAACGAAGTCAAATGAAGTTTAACTTTTTAATTTCCCTCTTCCTTCCTCTGCCCTACAGTGGTATGGCCTGTGTATAGCTCATGACAACAAAGATGTTTATTCCCTTGCCCTTTTTTGGTTCCTTCCATCTGGAGAGCTTCAATGGTTGGGTATGGTCATCTGGTTTTAGCAAACTGGGGAGTGGGTTTTTTGTTCTTTCTCGATATAATACGTGATAATCCATGGAAATTGTGACATGGCAGCAATGTGAAAGCTGAAATTTCTTTCTGATAAAAAGGCCCTGAGAGAATGCATCAGTTCATGATGTTGTAGCAGTATATCTGCTCTCCAACTTCCAGGGGAATAAAAAAGACAATCCCCAAAACATCCCCCCAACCATCTGCGAGAAAATCAGATCCTGATATTATTCAGAACGCAAAACCAATTCCTTCTCCAAAAATGGTTCTGCTGACATGATCATCCTTCCAGATGGATCGACCCAAAAAAGGAATGGTGAAGCTTCTCCCCCTTCCCTGGCTCCTTCTGTGCAGCTGTGTTGGAGGTGGTGGCTTCAGCTGGTGATGTGCTTTGGATGTCTGTGTGTCCCGTGATGGTCGCTGTTGGTTTTGTCTTGCACAAGGAAGCATGTTCCAGATCCGCTGCATGTTGTTCCTGCTAATTTTGCTGTGTGTTTAATGGTTGCCAAACTCTAGCTGCTGCACCTGGAAGAGTATGAGGTGATCTGTGAAGGAGCTGTGTGGGCTAAATAAGTATCTTAACGGCAAGATTTTGCTGCAGAGTCTTCAGGAGGGGCAGAGGGAAAGGGAATCTAACCCACCAAGGTTTAAAAATGTGGAATATTGGATTTATTTGTAGTGGAATATCTATATTTTGTGCAGCACAGCTGTGTGCCGTTACAATTTGGCTGTTTATGTGGTGGTTTATTTTTCTGAGGATCCTTTTCTGTGATATTCGTGGTACATCACAACTTTGCTTCAGCTGATCTTCAGCTGAAAGTGTACCCTGGACCTCTCCCCATCACCATGGACTCAACCCCAGACAGATCTCTGCTTCAAAAACAAACCCCACTTACTACATCCTCTAAACTTGCCCTGGAAATCCATGGATTGCTTCCACCTGACGATAGTGAGGAGGGGACTTAGTTCTGCTGGGAAACTCATTGCCCTGGCAGAATATTAATGACGGGTTTGGTCTGTGGGCATGGACTTCGTAACGCCCGTCTGCCCTCGCATCAAGGAAACTCCTTTTTTTTTGGTAATTATCATCCGTTAGGGAAGGGTGCGGAGCTGCAACTCTGCGGAGAACATCAGCTTTAAGTAGACAATGTGCCAGTGGCCTTTCCATGTGGACTAATGAGTTTGGCAATTGTTATGTAAATCGTTAATTAAATGGCCTTCGGGGTGGATTGTGCCGCTTCGGGGCTGTCGACGGTATTTTGCTGTTGACTCATGACTCAAGTTCGGATGAATGGTGCCACAAAATGAAATTGTCCTCTGGAATGTGGAGCGCCACTAACAGCACCGCTTAGTGTCTTTCCCAAACGTTTTAAACCAGACTGATTTGGAGACTCCGTGGGTGTGTGATTGTCCTGCGGGCTCTAGGTCCCACGGCAACGGGTGGGAAAACGTCTCCAGGTTCTCCTCAGCGTACGTGTGCCGGCCGAGGGAGCCAACCGGCCAGGGTTTGAGTTTAGGAGGGACATCTTCCTATCCTGGTATTGTATGGTGTAAGTAACCGCAGTGCTGATGCCTGGGTCGAGGGAATAGGGCAGCTGCGTGTCAGGAGTCTCCGTGTCGAAATAAACGTCTTTAATAACACCTCCCCCCTCTAAGCGGCTGTAAGAGAGTCTAAAGAGGCTTCGGAGCAGGGTGAAGAACCTGTCACTGGTGCGGTTGGGAGGCTTTAAATGTGGTGTAAGCCGCAAAGATGATACTCTAAAGTAACTCCATTGTGTATATTCTGTATTTATGTTTTATTCTGTAGGGGAAGTGAGGGCGTTCAAGTAACAGTCATCATCCTGTCACTATGCTTAATTAATTGTCACTGCAACTGCAGCTACAACTTTTAATTAACAGCCCCGAGTTAACTCGTCTCTGTCACAGTGTAGGTAAACTACTCTGAGATATAACACTGTATTGCATGGTGCACAGTGAATTCATTGTGATTCCGAGGTTGGGGATTTTCACAGGTAGCGGTGGGAAGAAGTATTAAATTTGGGATACAAATGGAGAGGCAGTACCGATAACCCACGGAGGGCCCACGGTGAGCCAAAGCACTAGGAACAGTAAGAGTTTATACACTCATTTAAGGAGCTTTTATATTCCCTAAGTATCGGGGCAGGACAGTGTTAGATGGGTCCAGAATGTCAGCGGATTTCCCCGAAAGCATCAGCGACTGCTGTCAGGGTGGGGATGATCTGGAACACTAAACTGTTCAGCCCCGTCAGTCTCCCAAGAAATAGAAAAGGCGGATTTGTAATTGTCTCGGTGCTCACATTTCTAGAAAACTTGTTGGTAGTTAGAATAAAGTTAGTGAAAATTATATTTAAAACTTTCCCTTTCCTCTGCAGAGTTTAATTCACTGCTATTTATATGAAGCAATGTGAATTTTACCTTAAAACTGAATTATTCCTCTTTGGTTCTAGGAACCGCTAACAGAGCAGGACCCAGCGTGGAATAAAGGGCCTGTAAATGTGTAACACATTTCATCTTGTCGTTAATTCTCATCCTTTTTGGATGCTAATTGTCTCGCACTGACAATGCTTGCCGTGCTGTTAGAACATGGTGTGACTCACCTCTTCCGTGAGAGGAGGAAACAGGGATGTATCTCCAGAAAAAAAATAGCCAAAAATGTTCATTTTGGAAAAGATAACCTAACGTAGTCCTCTCTGAGGTCCGGGCTACCCAAACCAGCGCATTTGTGGTGGAAATGCAGTGTCCTTTGCAAGACCGTCTCACCGTGCTGGGAAAAACACGGTACAATGCTGGAAACGTTCTAGATGCTGGTAGAAGGCATGGAGATCACTAAATGATATTTATGAAGAGTCGACTTGGCCACCTGGTTGCATTCCGATCTTAATTCATTTCAACGCTTAATCTTTCTTCTTGAACCCAACAGGACTGCTTTTCCGTCGAAGGGGAGGACTTGAAGCATGACTTTGAGCGGTTACAACTAGCCATGGAGATGGTGGGGTTTCTTCCCAAGACTCGCAGACAGTGAGTTTATTTTCCACGTTATTAGCTTGAAGATAATTTTAGTTAATATAACCTCTGTAATCGTTGAGATAATCCACCTGCCTGGAGCTAACGTCACTGTTGGGCTCTACGTAGCGTAACAGGCTGGTGAGGAGGAATAACCTAATAATGCTGGTGAGACCCTGGCCCAGGTTGCCCAGAGAGGCTGTGGATGTCCCATCGCTGGAACGGTTCAAGGCCAGGTTGGACGGGATTTGAGCAGCCTGGTGGAAGGTGTCCCTGCCCACGGCAGGGCGTTGGGCTGGAGGGTCTTTGTTATTAGCTTGAAGATAATTTTAGTTAATATAACCTCTGTAATCGTTGAGATAATCCACCTGCCTGGAGCTAACGTCACTGTTGGGCTCTACGTAGCGTAACAGGCTGGTGAGGAGGAATAACCTAATAATGCTGGTGAGACCCTGGCCCAGGTTGCCCAGAGAGGCTGTGGATGTCCCATCGCTGGAACGGTTCAAGGCCAGGTTGGACGGGATTTGAGCAGCCTGGTGGAAGGTGTCCCTGCCCACGGCAGGGCGTTGGGCTGGAGGGTCTTTAAGGTCCCTTCCAACCCAAACCATTTTATGACTAGTGACACTTGTCCTTTCGTATAAGAAAGGAGTAAACCAAATCTAACGATACAAAAAACATGCCCATCGTTACAGCAATTAACGATTCTCGTCATGCACGTGGAGTGCTGGCAGGAAGCTGGCACCTTGAAGTATTTTTCAGCCGTTCATGAATAGTCATGCCTTCCTCTGCGTGTCATGAATCCAGATCCTGGTTTAATCAGAAACCTTGATTGTTAGTCATCATACTTCATCCTTTGCGTGCAGTTGCCGGTTCTGTAGACTCATTTCCAACTGGCCCTCGTTCATGGGAAGTGCTGGTTGGAAAACTGGGCTTCTTAGCTGGGTTGTAATACCGCCTTCCCCTGCCTGCGAGGAATTGCAGGCTTCCTCTGAGGGTGGTCTGCAGCCAAGCCCAGAGGGATTCCTCTTGTGTTGACAGCGGGCTTGAAAGTCTTGAGCAGCTTTGAACGAACTTAACAAATTTCTTCCTAGGGTCAGTAACAGGCACAGAGAAATGTATATTAAAAAAACGTCCTCAAAGCGAGTGTGATTTTTGACTTGCAGTGAGTGTTGCTGAAAACCCCACCAGTAGCTGGAATGCAGTGAGAAATCCAGATGGTCAAACAATGATTTCGTGAACGTGGTTCCATTCTGTCTGAAAGCCTGGAGGTTTATGTGGGAGCAGAGAATCGCTGCTTTGTGCTAATGGCACTTGAAACCCTATTCATCACCTTGGGCACAGGACAGTTAAGATTCTAATGTACAGCGGGTTCTCCCCACACACAGACTTTTTTTTTTTTTTTTGCCGCTGGGTCCCTTACCTCCTGTTCTTTTAAGCACAATTTTTCTTGCTTTTTAACAGAATGAACCCAAGTACATGTACTTCTAGAGTAAATATGTTATGTGTCAACCTGCTTCCGTATCTTTCGAGAGTCAGGTTTCAGCCACAAGGGTTTTTTAAAGCCTCTTTAGGCTGCAGCAAGGGAGTGGAGTTGCTGGAGTAAAGCAACCAGTGAGCGTGGGACCGAGTGGAGCTGGACATCGCAGTAGATTCACCTGCTTGATTTACTGCGCAAGAACTCTTCTTGACACGCAAGTTCTTGGATTTCTCCTTGTGCATTCTGCTTGTCAAATAGTGCAGGGGATTCTTTGCTGTACGAGCGAATTTATTCTGCTTGGCTTTGTAGAGCTGTCACGCGGATCAGTAACTGCCTGTGAAATGGCAGGACCTGCGGAGGTGGTAAAGCCCAGTGCCAGGGGACCGAGAAGAGTCACCTGCCTGGCGGAGTCCAGCCTCCCCCTTCATTTCGGCAGTTGTGTGAGAGCTGTTTAATCGGGATATCCATATTACTCGAGGGTTTCTTTTTGCCTTTCGATACAGGGTGCCGCGTTATAGCCACGGCTTTGATTATGAAGAAGCCAGACCAACGCGAGATTGGTGAGTGAAAATGAATTGTCTGTATCTTCTTTAGGATTTTCTCTCTCCTGTCGGCGATACTACACCTGGGCAACATCCGTTACAAAAAGAAGACTTACCGGGATGACTCCATCGATATCTGTAACCCGGAAATACTCCCTATTGTGTCGGACCTGCTGGAGGTAAGCTGTGGCTTTCCGGCCAATAACATTCACACCTAATGAGCCACCTCTGTGTTACAGTAGAATTTATTTCCAGTTTCACCGTGTCACTGCTATGTCGTTACCGTCGGGGCGGGGCTTGTAGGTCTCAGCCTGGACGGCCAAAGCGCTGTGTAAGTTCTCCAGGGAGCTGTGCCTTTAGCCCAAGCAGGTTACGAAGCTGTGGCATTACTTGGGCAGGAGAAAAGTCTTCATTTCAGAGAATCAGCTTGTCCTGCGCTTGCCTTACGTGTTCAAGAGCAGAGCTCGACACCTCTTGACGTGGATGTAGGCAACCACAAGCTCTCCTTGCTGTCTCACCTTTCTTGAAACGCTCTAAACTGCTTGTAACTCCAAAGGGTACCGGCATGTTATACGTGTAGTTGGTTAAAACAGCTATTACTTTTATCCCATTCTGCTCTCTGGATGGTGTGGTGGAAGGTTAATTTTTGCTAATTTTAGGATTGTGTCAGAAGATAACTCATTATTTTGTGTACACGTGATGCTTTTTCCATGCCTTCCCTTAAATAAGGCTTGTGCTATCTTGTTACCTAAAGAACTCAGGAATTGGCTCTCACAGATTTTCATAGCACTTCATAATGCTTTGAATTTAGGGAGGGGAAAGCTTCTGTAAAATATGGGTATAAACAGCTGGACGCTCTTTGCATCTTGGCCTTGGAGACCACAGAAATAAACAGCAGGAAAATATGACTTTGGAGGAGAACGTTGTTGATCTTACCCTGTAAAAAATGGCCATTGCGAGAGCGCCAAGATGTTTACGAAGTGATTGTTTTTTATAAAAGCTCTGAGAGGGTGACTTAGAGCTCTGAAAAAGTTCCAGACTTTGGGTCTTTGCCCTGGCTTCCTCCTGCAAACAACCTCTTCTGCACCATCCGCCTGCTGTAAGGAATCGGGTGAGTTTTTGCACGAGAACATGTGAAGCGATGCATCGGTTGAGCCGTGTAGATCCGATGGTGGCTTAGGCCATGGTCTGGTGCAGCATAGAGCATGGGTGCCACGTCTGTGTCAACAATATGTAAAAAAAAATGAAAAAAAAATGTATTTAACTTCCCCGTTTTGAAAACGCCCTAGAATCTGGTGCAGCTGAGCAAAGCGATCGAGTTCCGTTCTTGGCAATTCTTTTGCAAGCTGAATGAGCGTGTGCAGCGTAAAACACTTGTTACTGAGATCGGAACCCCGCAGAGCTCAGGTATGATGGTGTGAAATGCATCGCCAGGGTTGGGTAGCTGGTGTTGCTTGTCCTTAGCGTTGTGTTTTGTGGTCACTTATCCACGGGATTGGGGACATCGGTTGACACCGAGTGTAAAACTTCCCTGATCAGCTGGAAATAGAGCAAATAATCTCATTTTCCGAAGGGGCTTGATTTCTCTTTCTGAACCACTTGGTTTCTGTGCCTTCGGAAGCCTGAACAGATCGTGAAATGCTGCTTCAGATTTGGCCAAAAGGGATAAAAAGGTTCAAACAGATGAAACATCATTACAAAGAGCATCTATTGCACTGTAGTCATCAGTTAGCTACTTACAGCTCTCCAAATGAAGTGTGGTGAGCTCTTCTCAGCCAGAGACCATAAATATTGGTTGAAATATTCAACACATTGTATTTTTCTCATTTGGGTAATTATTTTTATTACTTTTTTTTTTTTTTGTGGTCACTGAGCAGTATACAGCTCTGCTTTTCGCCCCATTGTTGCGAAAACATGAATTGCCTCGAAAAAACATTATTAATCCCCTCTCTAGATCTTGGCACTACTCACTAAGATTGAAAAATCATCTCGGAATGAAAATACTATTAGCTGACAGATAGTTTAACTTCTTTTCATAGAGCCACTGGCTGCTTGGCAGGATGGTCTGGAGCGGAGCAAACTGGTGGAAGAAACCAGCTCTGCCGTGTCCCATATGTCATTATTTTGCGGGGTGTTTTGGTTTGGTTTTTTTTCCTTAAATGACTCCCTGGGTTTGCTCAGTCAAGGATTTGACATGGAAGAGAGAAGGAGAAAATCCGGCTGGACTTGGCGGAAAGGCTGAATTGGCCGTCTCTGAGGCCAGCCAAGAAGAGGCGATGTGGAGGTTCTCCTGCACGGGGTGGTAGCCTTCATGGCGAGGAGGGGAACCACCAGCCTGGCTGAAATGAAGGATTTATGCGATGCTACGGTGGTTTTGTTTGGTTTAGTCTGGCCCACGTTGTCGTGAGCTGGCTGGTTTGTGTTGGAGCCTCTGAGGACAACCGGGAGAACCTCCTTGCTGCAGCAGCTGGTGCAACACCACCAAACAACGGTCCTTCCCTGTGTAAGGAGATTTGTGTCCCTGCAAAATGAGGCTAACGTGCAGATTTTCTGAAGGAATCGGGGAGGAGATGATGCTCTGCGACGGATTTGAGTTTTCTTACATACTGTCAACCCCAGCCGGTATGGTTTTGGGTTATTAAAACATCCAGACCAGCATTTGTTGAAAAAGCAACTGCAGCAGAGGGGTTTGGCCAGACTCTGCAGATCGTTGTTTCACTTACAGTAAGACCCTGATTCCTTTTTCTCAGGAACAGACATAGCGTGTGGCTTATGCGAGGCTTCTGGCAGGTTTTTCATGGCCTTTGTTTCAACTGTGCTGAAATGCCGTGCCGTAGCGGGATGACACGGCTGCCTGATGGATCGAGCAGCAGTGGAGGCCCGTGCAAGCGCCGCACAGATCACGGGGCCTCTGCAGAAGTCGCAGAGGGTTGTGTGGATCTGGGGAAAACCTGTGTGTTTCCGGGGAAGAGCCTGGAAGGGCTCGTTTGTGGGCAATCTAAGGCCAGATGACCTTAAGATATGTTGTTTTTTTTTTCATTAGAGCAGGAACATTTATGTTTTGTATGTTTACTAATACTGGAAGTTATTTCCGTGGATGGAGGAGTTTTGGAGAAGACCGATAGCAAATTCTGTCTTGCAGTTCTATACCCACTTCTTAAGCTTTAGGTAACAAGGCTCCATGCAAATGAAGGTAAATATCAGTTCCCAAGTGTCCCAAATCTCTTCTGCCAGATCTCTTTTTGCCTTGGTGGCGTTAGCTTTTGGAGCTCATGGCTGCCTTCGTGGGAGATTTATGGGCTCAGCTGCTCTTTCCTACTAAAAAGTTGTCTTCGGCTTCCCAGAGGGATTCTATAGATGTGATAAACATCTTGGGAAGTAACTGGGGAGCAAAAGGGAGGAGAGGATTGTGAGGCAGCCAGTGCTTGCATCCAGCCTCCTCTTCTGCATCCATTTGCTGAGTGAAGTTTTGGGGAGCACAGAATGGTTCGGGTTGGAAGGGACGTGCGAAGTCCAACCCCCCTGCAGTGAGCAGGGACATCTTCATCAGACGCGAAGCTCTGAGCCAGAACTCGAGTCAAATAACTTTCTGGTTGTTGGAACACAAGTCTGAAGAAAAGGTTCAGACTTTTTGCAAGAATGACTGATAGAAATCTGAATTTATTTTCTGTTATGCCACACCGGACAGCTTGAGAATGAGCGCTCAACGCTGTAATCCCTTTTTCAGATACGGGAGGAGAGACAAAAAGCGATGTTTTCTTGCTCTCAAGTTGGAAATGGTTCATTTTCCTTCAGCTGCTCTAACATAATACCCCAGCATTCCTGAAGAAGCAATCTCCGCCTGCCTTGGCTCCAGCCCAGCCCTTGCGGGAGCCCGCTGGCTGGCTGCTCCCCGCCGTGCTCCGCTGACGTTTATAGCTGTGGCAGCGGTGCCGGTCATCCTTCACTGCGTTTTAGAGCTCTAGTCATCCAAGCCCTCTCAGTCTTGGTTCAACTTACATGTGGCAGTGAAGTCTTAAATCTGTATTTTGTCCCTGTAATTAAGATATAAGCTCCTACGGGCCCTGTAGCTTCTTTTAAGAGGGCAAGCAGGGCTGGCCCTTTAGCACCAGAAAGCAAAAATCCATGCAGCATAACTTAGAAGTACCTCCCAGGGCACAAAATAAAGGAATAAGCTGTGTTCTCCTCTTCGCTCATCTGATAGGATGGTTTTTGTCTCTATTTTGGTGTAGCACACTTGCCGGAGGAGGAAGCATAGGATGTACGTGATGGAGAAGCTGCAGGTAGCTCCATGCTCCAGGTGTCCTTGGTCATCAGCACGCAGCGAGTTTATCTTTAGAAAGCTCCGATGGCTCCTCGTTGGCTTCGGGAGTCAGCTACCTTCAAGCTGTGTCCTTAAATGAGAATTAGGATGATTTTGCTGTGCCCGTGGTGTTGGCTCTCAGAGCTGATGAAGCAATCAAGGTCAAGCTCCACTGGGTGCTGATCAGAGGCAGAGACCCAGGGAGATGCAGAGATTACGCTCCTGTCCTTGCCAAGTGTGTATTTGTATGAGAATACGATTGGATGCGGACTCTCTGGGTCAGCCTGTGGCAGGTCTGGAGGTGCAGGTCCCCATCTGCAGGTCTCGTCCATCAGGAGAGCAGAGGGAGAAGGAAACCACGAACACATGAGATAGGGGTGGTGCGGGCAGTTCTTTAAACTATTTACAATCCTCGTGTTTGTGACAAATCTGGGACTTGGAAGCACTGAGGTTGTTCAGGACTAGTGCATTGGGCTGGGTTGATTAGTGACCGCCTGTCTCGTTGCCTTTAATTAAAACAAGCTACCGTGCTGGCTGCGGGTGCCCAGCACCCTCCGTCATGTCGGGCAACGCGTGGTGGAGAACTCACTTTTCTTCCAAGGAAGGGCAGCCAATGGCCCCACAGCTGAGAGCTGTCGGAAGAGTGTCCGCGCTTTACCTGCAGAGCTGAAATTAAAATAATCGCTGTTTTACATGTGGATGTAGAGGAGTAGAAGCCAAATATGAAAATTTCCTCTGGATTTCTGCATAAACTGGAAGATTATTTTTTTCTGCTTGATCTTGAAAGGTTGAATCAGGTGGTAGGAACTGGGGGCTCTAAAGTATTACTGAGGTAAGGTGTTACTTGGTGTTTGATTTTCAGTGACACAGACCGTGGATTGGTATGGCCAGACCATAGAAACACAGACTGGTTAGGGCTGGAAGGACCTTCACAGCTCCTCCAGTCCACCCTCCTGCAGGGAGCAGGGACATCTGCACCCAGAGCAGGGTGCCCAGAGGACC
>NW_010398160.1:0-7991 GCF_000710305.1 Buceros rhinoceros silvestris | reverse complement strand
TGCAGCACTGACAGGCTGCACTAAGGTCTGCTGGAGCCTCCTCTGCTCCAAAACTCCACCAAAGTTTATCAGGGAGAAGCCCATGACAGTATGTTTGGTAGCAAGTAGTTTTTGTGCAGGATGGCATCATTATGGCGATGGTTTGTGAGATTTCTTAAGTTTCACTGGCTTGTTTGCATCATTCTTCAGACTGTTCACTGGATTAAACCAGTAAGTCAAAGTACACAAGCCACCAAGTTTCCTTCCCATCCTCTTTGTCAAACCATAAACGGTTTAGCCAGGATTAAATTAGGGCCTTAGACAGCTTCAGACAAAGGGATTTGGTGCTTCTAGTCTTCATTAGAGATGTTCTGAGCAGGACTGGTGTCTGCATGGAGTGCTGCAGTCCCGAGAAGCAGCTTGTAGAGACTTCAGTGCAGCTTCTTGGTCACCACCATCTCCGTATCAGCCCCTAGCTACTCACCAGGCACAAAGATTGTCACCCAGCCGAACCATTTCTTTCACGACATTGAAATTGAGTGAAGAGCCATCAACGACTCCAAGTATTTAGGTCTAACTTACAAACTTTCCACCGTCTCTTCTGGTAGAGAGGACAGCATCTGAATTTCTCCAGGGGATCTCAAAATAAAAGGGACTCGGAACTGGTCAGAAAAGAGGTTTTCTCCCCACGGTTTGTGGCAGGTACTGCTTAGTTTGTCAGCACCGCTTCCCTGTTTGCCGAAGCATCTGTGTTTACACAACCGTGGGGTTTTTTTTTTCCTCCAAACCAGTTTCTGTTAAGGCTGATTAGAGATTGTCCCCTCCAGGCAACTGGTGTCCTTAGGGAGCAAATAGCAAGTGTGAATAGCAGAGTAAATATCAGGAGCTCTTCAACAGGTTTCTTCCTCCTCCTAATTCCTCCTCACCCCGAAAACCACCCAAAACCCTCCACCTGGGTATCTGCTAAACCAGTGACGCTCTTTTGCTCATTTGTAGAGTAATTTGTATGATGTCATCTTGACAACACTAAAAGGTTGATTTATTTTGCCAACAGAAAGTGGGGGAGGGAGGAGCTGCGCTGGGACCGAAGGAAACCGATGGGAAATTGCTAGAAATGGGATGACCAAATGTGGAAAATCAGGTTCCCATGAATGCCGTGGTGTCCGATTCCTGGAGCTGGATTTACGTGCTGAGTTGTCCCTCCCCATGGCTCGTGTGTTCTCAGGCATCAGACGTTAACTCTGCAAGGGCTGGGAATGGTGTTTGAATGTTAAAAAAATTACATACATTTTAAATTTATTACTAAAAGCGTTCATTAAAAAAGAATTTAAAAACTTATTCCCAGAGTGATCATTAACGTCAAGGTCTTTGTTTCAGGTGAAAGAGGAGATGCTGTTTGAGGCCCTGGTTACCAGGAAGACGGTGACAGTGGGAGAGAAGCTGATCTTACCGTACAAACTAGCAGAGGTCTGTACACGATGCTTATTATGAAAAGGGCAGCTCTTGGGGTGGTCTTCACCGCTTCGAGGTGTGCACTCAGCTCTGGTGGAGTTTCTTTCAGTCTTGATGTGTTGATGTAGAAGTAACGCAGGAGAGGCTGGTGTGTGTGAACCCAGAAGATGATTGCCTTTACCGCTGCGCCGTTCCTTTCCTGGAAAGCAGGTTTGCGCTTCCTTCTGTGACGGTCTTTCTCTGTCCTCATGACTTACGGTGGTGTGTGTGTTCTCCAAAGCAGAGCTGTGCGTTGCTGAGTGTCGTAGTCTCCATACCTCAGTCCTTGAACTCCAGCACCGGTTCATCCCGCAGCAGAGTGGTGACCTAAGACCTCCAGGAGATTTTTGGTGGGGTCCTAAGTGCCCATGTAGTCATGGTTCCTGTACAGGAGGAGCTGAAGATCCTCTGAGGGAGATTCCTGTTATCTTTTCTTCGGGCCTCTCACAACCTGGGTCCTTGCGGGATGCTTTGGAGTGGCCCCAACTCCATCAGCCACTCTCAAACTCGAGCGTAGTCTGTGCCGCTGCTACCTGTGGGGCTGGCACTGCGTGAAATGTTTAACTTCTCTATTATGGTCTGTGTCAGCATTACAATGTCAGCAAACACATGGGCTTTTTCTAAATATGTGGTTTTCAGGAATTTTGAATTCTATTCTGTGACTGGGAAACAGAACCTCCTCTGTTTCCTTCTCATATTCTCCAAAGCTTTATTCTGCTGCAGTACTTGTTTCGGCTGTTTCTGCATCAAGTGCTCTTCTATCCCCCCCAAGTTTAAGAACATTGAGCATGACATCACACCATGCTTGGTCCCTCTGTTTCCCCCTGTCGTATGGTTGTATGAGTATTTGCAACGTCTTGAGCAACGTCTCTGAGACCAGCCGGGTCTGTCGCAAATAAGTGAGCGCGTGATGGGTTGTCGTAACTGCCCTGCTGCTGGAGGTTACTTCCCAACAGCTGGGATGATGGAACAACGTGTGGCCACGTGCCTTCAACCACCTCGCTGCAAAACTTGGCAGCTTGGATTGAACTGTTTCTTCTAACGGTTTGACCTGGGCCAACAGGTTTTGTATGGGAACACCTCCACACAGCCTCGCCTAGATGCTCCTTTGGCTGAGATCTTGCTGCCTGAAATGGCAGAGCATGAATTTCTCAAGTGCTTTCCCAAGTGTTTCTCAAGTGTTTTTTGGTGGTGTCTGTCCTCACCAGTCTCAGCTATTCACTTCTAAAGGTGTGTCACCAACGTCTGGTACGAGAAATGAAACATCAGGGTGTGGAGATTGTGGTGGCTGTGAGGGAAGACAAAGGAGTGCAAGACTCTGGTGGGAAAGGTCGTGTAATCTCCGTGACGAAATCGCTTTGTAAGAAGCTGTGAATTGCATTAAGATAGACACCGCTGAAGGAGTGCAAGACTCTGGTGGGAAAGGTCGTGTAATCTCCGTGACGAAATCGCTTTGTAAGAAGCTGTGAATTGCATTAAGATAGACACCGCTGTTCTTTTCATTCACTGTCCTTACGACATCAGCAGCCTGGCCACCAGATTTTATCCGACAGCGACCTCGCTGTGGGAGCAGATTCACTACGGACCTGCTCTTGCTTGGTGTCCTGGAGCAGGATTTGAGACACTCTAACTGGAACCTCTCCGTGATAAGGGGTCTCCTGGTCTCCCTCTGGCTCGGGGAGTAGGAGAGGTGACTTAGATCCAGATCTGTCTGAACCAGAAAGGAAGAGTAGGAGTCAGTTGATGTTTGGGGACTTTTTACAGAGAGTACTGCTGATCCCACTCGTGGCTCATCGGACTGCTGGCACTGTTGGGAACCAACAGGCTGGTCATTTTTCAGCTGTGTTTTACAAAGGAGCATTATAGTTGCCTCAAATGGATGGAGCGATCGGGGTTTTGAGGGTTTTCAAACGTGACTGTCCCACCACGACTCCTGTAATTTGCAGGCAGCTGCCTTTCCCGACAGAGTGATGGGGTATGTAGCAGCTACTTTATTTTTCAGATGCTGAAATGCTCGATGGTTTTTGCGTGGTTTATTGATACTCTGAATGTTTCAGGGGAGTTTGGCTGGAAAAACCGCAGTGGCTCTCAGAAAAAGGATTGTAGGAATGTCTTTTTGGTATGTGCTTGCTTTTTTACACCATAAAGAAGAGCAGCTTGGATCTACCAAGGCTTCGAACAGTTTCATGTAGGCAGCCTGCACAGTGTAGCAGTTATTTAAAAAATGAGCAAAGACTCAGCAAAAGGAAGAATTCTAAGAAATTTTGTTTGGTTCTGAAACCCGTTGTCTAAACTGGGAGTGGAAGTGGTAAATTACTGGATTCTGTGGGTGAAGTGGGAGTAAGTAGCACCGGGCTTCTACCTCTGTCACTGATGAGATCTCTTAAGATGAAAAAGGGAGAGTCTGTGGTTGAGGAGAGTCCCCTGATGGAGCCATTGGGTCTGTAGATGAGACCTGGGTTTCTTGGGTGTCTTCTACGTCTGTATGATTTTGGGGTTATTAGCGAGGAGTTGGAAGGCTGGAGCTGTCATCGGCAATAAACATTCTTCTGTACAAAGCCTTGAGATCTTACGTTTGGGGTGGGCTCTTGATCTTGGTGAGGTTCCTGCGTGCTCAAGGGTCTCACACCACGTTCAGAACGGGTGGGTGGGCTGGCCCGCAGGGGTTCAGGGGTCCCATGTTCTGTGCTCCGCACAGGGGCTGGCGTTTGCTCATCCCTTTCATCATGCAGGTGACAACTCGGCACAGAATTACTTCCCGTGAAGTGGCTAACGCTGATGTGATCACTCTGATCACCACCCGGCTCCTGTGAGATCAGTAACCTCGGGGTCCTGCCCTGGCAGTTGTCCCCCGCTTAACACTCCTGAATGGGCAGAAGAGATGCCAATAGCCTGGAGTGACCTTTCCTTCAGCGGTTTGGAGCCCTCAGTGCTGGGATGGGGCTGTGTTATACCCAGCCTAGCCTTTTCCCTTCGTGTTTTTGCGCTGCAGCCCCACCAGCGCGGGGAGGACGCCTTTGTTGGATTTGCAGCGACGCCGCATTCCTCGCTGTCTGCGTGCTTGCTCGCTGCCTTGTTATTGTGCGCTGATTAGAACCACTGTCCTGGGGTTTGGGGCTTTATTTTTTTTTTTAAACGGTGGTTTGAGCGCTTGGCAACTCCTCGTTTGAGACATTCTGCCTGATGACAGTTATAGATTTGTATCAGGTGCTCTCCTGGGTCCGTCCTGTGCGTCTTTGCAGTGATTTATGTAAAACAGGATATTTTATTCTGGCACATTTTGATGCTTGGGTGACAGGCACTGCAAAATGTCCTTGTGGGGACAAGAGACAGACAGACGTCCCCGCAGCCTGAACCTCCACATTGAAGGAGACAGCAGCAGTTGGCAACCATCTCCTCTCCTGTTTATTCATATCGCACTTCTATAATTGTGACTCTTCTTGGTGGCTGCCCCTATGTGTTGCGTTGGACCTCGCCCCCATGAGTTACGCCCCATTTTTGAGAAATGTTGGCTGTGTCCACTCTGTTTCCTTTACTAAGTCAAGACTTGTTGAGTCTTGCCTGCATACAGCTGTTCTGCTGGCTGACCTTGGAGGAGCTACACCAAGTTAAGGGGTTAAAATGTCACTCTGAAGTCCACCGAGAAGTACCATCTTCAACTGAGCACGTTCATCCCAGCGGGCACAGATTTCATTTCCCTTTACTCCACCCAGGAGGGCACAAGATGTGAGATAGCAGGACCTGCTCGAGCCAGGCCGTAGCCAGGGGCAGCTAAACCCTTAGGAGCCGAGTTCCCATTTCAAGGTGTGGTCTCTTGTTTCTTGCTGTGCAGCCAGTGCCTGTCCTCAGCCTACTACAGGGGTTGTAGAATGATCATGTGGTTCCTCAGGAAGACCCCGCAAAGTGTAATGTGCCATCAGGTTTTTCTGGCTGTTCAGTAAATCATGGTGCGTTGTTAAGAAGTTCGAGTATGGCCCTATGTCACTGGTGCTACTGGTATTTCTCAAATTAGAGAGGGGCAGTCAAGGAGAGACCTGGATGGAGGTCAAAATCAGCCCTGCTTTGTCGTTCCAGCCTCTCCTTGCTGTGGCACCGATGGCAAACGTGGGCTTGACTGTCGACCCCAGGCGTCTGCCGTGCTGCGGGGAGAGCTGCCTGTCCGCTCTCGGTCTGCATCTCCAGCGCTCATCAAAATTTAGATGAGCAAGGCCACCACATCCATACATAATGCTTATATTTACCTCTGGCAGCTGCCTCTTATCTTCAGAGCCACGCTGGCTTGTCTGCCGCAGAGCTGCCTCCTGGAACCATTCATTTTTCCTTTTATAGTAGCTGGATGGGATTTTAATGCAGTGTTTGAAACGCCGGCGTAATTTGGCCTAGCGCTAAGGTTTAGAAGGTTTACGCTGGAGATAAACTTAGAAGAAAGGCTGCCCGGCCGTGAAAGGCTGCAGTTGTGTTCAGAGGTCTGGGTTCGCGGTCCAGAAGAGCTGCCAGTGCCTTTGTCAGGAGCGAGAGGGTGTATTGATGGAGCTAGCGACAGTTAATGGATTTCCAGGGAAATCATGGTGTGTCCGTGCAGGGCGAGGGCACGCTGGCCAAGTCCACGCCATTTAGCAAGTAAAACGCAGTCGTAAGGACCCTTCGAAAAGAGACCGTTTGTCTGTGGCAGCAAGAGAGCCCTCAGCGGTGTCTGGGCTGATGAGAGTGCTTTGCTTCAGCTCTGTCTCAAACGCTGGGCACCTCTCTGCAGCCACAATATTCTTCTTCCTAATAAGGTAAAACATAGCAGGCGCGTAGATGAACTAGGGGGAAATGGGGTTTTAACGGCGGCAGGATAATAACCAGGCTGAGGGTTGCTGTTGCCCTTCCCCCAGTGCCCCTCGACTCCAGACTCTGGGCATTTTTTTCATATATTGTATTATTCTGTGGTGTTGTAGTCCTCCTTCTGAGGCAGGGACGTTTCATAAGCCACAAGTCAGGTATTGAAATGTAAAAAAACTGGATGCGCTACATATGAAGCGGCTTGACTGGTGTTTGGTATGAAACACGCAGCCGATGCAGGAGCAGAACACTTGAATTTGCATCTTTACGGACAACTTGGGGGTTGATCCTCCTTGTAATCTGAGCATCACCTTAAGCTTAATCTGTGCAGGAGCAGACCTTGTCGGTCTTCCTGCTTCTATCTAAATAATGGAAAGAATTCAGGTTTTTCCCATCTCAGCCCTTGCTATCACCTTAAGCTTAATCTGTGCAGGAGCAGATCTTGTCGGTCTTCCTGCTTCTGTCTAAATAATGGAAAGAGTTCAGGTTTTTCCCATCTCAGCCCTTGCCGGGCTCCAGGGCTGTTAGCTGATGCCTTGGCTAATGCGGTCACACACCTCTCCCAAAGCCATGCAGCATCTCGACTGGTGGAGCTCGCTCCCCACGTCCATCGCGCCGAAGACGAGCCCATGCCTGAGCTCCTCCGCCATCCCCACCCCGTTTCCATCCCGTTTGTTCTGCTTATCAGGCTGGCGTCTGTCACCCCCTTGTTTGGTTTTCACCGGTCTCTGCTTTTTCTCTGTGTTCTTTATCAGACGAGGGAAGACTCGTTATCAAAGTAAATACATCTTTTAGTGAATCCTCTTTGCATCCCTCCAGAAAACAGATTTTTCCATGATGCTTTCCATTCATTTAGTTCTGTTGGTATTCCGTAACAAACGACTTTGCAAAAAGACTTTGTTTTAACGGATCTTTATAATTTTCAGCCATTTGTGACCAACGACATTTTATCCCTAAGTTTTAGTTAATGAATTAATTCACCCTCTCGGAAGAAGTCCGATGTGAAATTGCCCAACAGAAGGGAAGTCAAAGATGTGAGGCAGCTTCTTGGGCAGCAAGTGACCTGATTCTTCTCCTCCTTTAATTTCAGGAAGCTGTTGGGAGCTGGTTGGTTGATGTGATGAGTGTCACCATAAATACTCCTTGTGTTTAATTAATTTGGTGTGGAGCACCAAACCCCCCCATGTTATTTCTTGTCCCTGTGGCACTTTTCTACATTGTGATAGCAAGACCTGGGATGCAAACATATGGGTTTTTAAAGTCCCTCCACACTGCCCGAAGCATCCCTAGTTCTTGGGGTCTCATAACCTCTACGTAATGCCAAGATCTTTTGACAGTTTTTATTGCAAGCGTTTGTAAGTTATAATGTGCCACCGTATCTTTGCTTAAATGGCTGTAGGCTGTTGAGCAAGTGTTACGTGCAGGTGGTTACGTGGCCACGGAAGGACACCATTGTACTGTTCTGTGTGACAGTAAAGCAGGAGAAGACAGTCCAGGTCTTCTCTCTGCCTTTGCCGAGGGCTGTGCAGCTTTGCTCCGTCCTTCCGTTGTCTCAGATGTGCGTCATTCCCGGGTGTGTGCTGGCTCAATTAGCGAACTAGAGAAAGTCCTTGGAGAGGAAGGAGAGTTGGGTTTGTGTCTTTTTGCTAAGCTCAGTAGAAGTTTACTCAACACCATTGTGGGGAAAAGGGGAGAGG
>NW_010398159.1:114185-132500 GCF_000710305.1 Buceros rhinoceros silvestris | reverse complement strand
CCGCAGAATCGCGGCGTGGTTCGGGTTCGAAGGGACCTCAGAGATCATCTAGTTCCAGCTCCTCCGCCCAGGGGCAGGGACGCCTTCCGCTAGACCGGGTTGCTCAAAGCCCCATCCAACCCGGCCGTGAACACTGACAGGGATGGGGCATCCACAGCTTCTCCAAGGGCAACCTGTTCCAGTGCCTCACCACCCTCGCGGTGAAGAATTTCTTCCTAATATCTCGTCTAAATCTACCCTCTTTCAGCTTGAAATCTTTACCTCTCGTTCTATCACTACACTACCCTAAAGAGACCTTCCCCGTCTTTCCTGTAGGCCCGCTTTCAGGTACTGGAAGGCTGCAGTAAGGTCTCCCCGGGGCCTTCTCTCCTCCAGGCTGAACAACCCCAGCTCTCTCAGCCTGTCCTCAGCCCTCTGATCACCTTCGTGACCCTCCTCTGGGCTCACTCCAACAGGTCCCTTCCTTTCCTAACGCTGGAGGTCCCAGAGCTGAACATACACTCCATGTGGGGTCTCATGAGGTGTGGGATACCACGGTGCTCCCAAACCTCCCGCCTGTGCCTGCCCGCATATGACACACACACACACACACACACACACACACACACACACACACACACACACACACACACACACACACACACACACACACACACACACACACACACACACACACACACACACACACACACACACACACACACACACACACACACACACACACACACACACACACACACACACACACACACACACACACACACACACACACACACACACACACACACACACACACACACACACACACACACACACACACACACACACACACACACACACACACACACACACACACACACACACACACACACACACACACACACACACACACACACACACACACACACACACACACACACACACACACACACACACACACACACACACACACAGTGGGTCCACAAGAATTTGCTGGGGCTAACAGGTCGTTCCTGGCTTTAGGGAGGTGTTAGATACCCACCAGGGGTCTCTGCTGCAGACACTGCCAAGACACGGTTTTCAAGGTCTTTGCTCCCAGTTAGTAATTTTGTTCTTGTTATCAATTACTCCTGCTCTTGTCACTTCCATCACGTGCTGATCTCTGGCTAATGACATTATGAATAAATGGATGAACTGCACCCATCCCGGCTTGATTTGAATCGTACAAGTTGGGCAGCGTTTCTCTGCATCGTGCTGGTGTGTAAACATAACTGGCGTGGGGCCTGAGCAGCAGAAAGATTTTTATGGACGCTTTCACGTCCACGTTGAAAAAGCTTTATGAGCTTGTGTGAAGCAGCAGACTGAAGCAATTAGGCACACATGGTACTTAGCAGAATCAGGCTGACCCACCGGCCATGTGGGCAAGTAACTGCTTTATATTTCAGTTCTGTACTCTTTACCATTAAAACTTTAAATCAGAGATTGAGAATTTTCTGAAACTTCCCTTTGCCCCACACCATCCAATTGGGACATACTTCCCGACTGCCTCCCAAAGGTTTGTGCCAGGAATCCCCATATAGTTTCAGCTTCTGAAGACTCCGATGGGAGCACTAAGCAAACAAAAACATTCCCACCCCAGATCACCAATCTCAGCTTCAAAGAGTGTAACCCATTCACAGTGCAGGTAGTGCCTTCCCCAGTGGTCACTGTAATCTCTTTTCTTTTAACTTTTCAACCATATGAATAATTAAACGTTCAGTGAGCCTGATGGGAAGTGATTGACTCCAGGCCTAGCGATCCAGTCTGGGGTTACACTGCGGTTACTGCTGGAGACATTGGGAAGGCTTCTCCCTCCTGCTTCCTCAGGAACAGTCAGCAAGCACAGTGATTTGAACTGGGGTACAAAATGATACACGTAAGCCATAAACAGCACATTATCTCAAGTGCAAGCACCAAAACTTTACAATGTATTACCTTAGGGGATGTTCAGTATGTTCTTCATGCTATGAAATCTGTAAAATACAGATTTGCAGAACTTTACATTCAGAATACTTAGGCTATGTGCATAAATACAGTAGCCGTGACAAAAATAAAAACTTGCTGAAGTCTGTGCACAATACAGAACGCATGAGAAATTGTAGGACCAGACTGGCAACCAACATGCAACTTAGTACTGGCATGACTTAAGGAAAAAATGGGATGCTTGGCAGGGATACCAGGCTCTTATAAACTGTCATCAGCTGATCACGTTGGACACTACTGAATAAGGGAGGACACAGCTCCACGTCACCATCATGCTGCCAAAGGGACTCAGTTACAGTGGGTAATATCTTCCATTAATTGGGAGCAGAAAGTTTGCCGAGGTTTAAAATAATGTCAGAAAAAGCAGCTGCTATTGAGTTAAGCTTTCCCATACACAGCCTGGAAGTCCTGTCATTCATTAGGGAGAGCTACTTTAAACAAACCCATAAGCAGTCATCAACGATAGATTTTAGAGATGATGAGGAATTCACAAACTGAAAAATGCTGAAAAAGCGTCCTCAAAATTACCTACGCTTTCTTCTGATGAAGACTCTTTTTCCAGTTTAAACAAGTGTTCTGCTATTTCTGGTTATATTCTTCTGGGTCTTCTCTCATGCATTCTTTCCGTTGCATCTATCAAAATTTCCTCTCTTTTGTCAGAGTACATTTCAAACTTCAAGACATTATATCTGCAACTTCAGGGAAGCCTTTCTGAAGTACACAGAAGCTTCCAGTCCTGCCCGAAAGCTGTTGTACAGCCAAAGTCATGACAAAGAGTTGGAACAAATTCTCATTCCGCACCAAGGCACATAGTCATTGCTGCTCCCTGCAGCTCTCTGTGGCATCATTAACGACCCACGGACACGTGTATGCCCTTCACGCAGCCACAGTTCCATGGACAACCCAGGTTCACTGTAGCCTGCTTGGGTTCAGAACAGCGCAATCTTTATGGAGTCATACATGTCAGCTTCAAACAAGTGCCAATTCCTCTAACAGCTCAGAATGTCTTTTAAAGACGTTAAACTTTCAACCTTCTTTTAAACACCTCATCTTTTTAAATCAAAAAGAACAGTGACACCAATTTAAACATTTTGAAATCTAGATATTTGCATCTATGCACACATGTATATATACAGGTATTTTGCATTTGCAATTTACGAAGTTCCACCTGTCAAGCGTCTTCTCTTTCTGCATTTTCATTCAAAGTGGTGAGTTTTTTTCGTGGTACAATTATTTCTTTCTGTGTAACAGGAAAATCTAATTCATTGAGCCCCACCGGTGGCCCTCAGTCCTCTTTCACACCAATAAAATAGTATTTGTCAGTTCTCAAAACACCCAGTGACAGCAGTATTACATTTTTATGTTCTTCATATTTTATAGAAATCAGAATGCTCTGGATTATTGTCTGTTACACTATTACACAGAATTAATGTAATGTGGTCTCAAAAAGACAGTAAGAAATGACAACCTGTCCTTGCTGAAAAGTGGCACAACGACTAAAGCTGCTGGAGGGATGAGTTGGCTGAAGGGGAAGTAGCAGCAGTAGAGAAGGAATTCTATTAATGGAAGGAAGAGTGAAGAACACAGAACAAAGCTCAGGAAGGTCTTATAGGAGATTAATGGTGGAAGTATACATAAAAAACCTCAACTCATACTGCTTCTTTGCTTAACTGTGGCTGCCAAATGCCTAGCATGTGGGACAAACCGGTGCCTGACTTCACTGCAAAAATTGCTGGCAGCTGAGTTTAGGGGTGACTTGCGTATCCATGTAAAATATCTCCATGCACAACTTAGCTTAATACATTCTCCAACAGATAAAGCAGGTGAAGTCAAGGAACCTGAGAGTGTTTATTGTAATTTACCACAAATGCCTTTAAAATAAGCCACGATTTGTTATTCTTGTCAGTTCTTTATTGGTTTTCATCCTAAAGACTAGCACATTTACAGCATACATGGATTGGATGAACTAGAATATATAAAACAGTAGCCATATGTTTATGATATATTAATACTGCCCAAAACCAAATAAATAAAAATATTTCAATGCACAAAGCTTGGCAAATACAGTTGTGTTGGGACAAAACAGTGTTGTATTATACAATAATTTTACATGTATAAATGAAACAAAAGGCAACTGTGCTGTAGGTACTTTCACAGAACATACACGGAACATACTTGGCAACAGTTTTCTTTTTTTACCTTTTTATAATTTAAAAAATGTACTCAAAAAAGAACATTAGACAGAACTTCATTTTACAGTAATCCTTAAATTCGCCTCTCCTGCGCAACAGAAAAGCTTACTCCACCCTTGTGAAGTGTCCTACGTGGGTTCAAGTTTCACAGTTTTTCTTTTTTGATGAACTCCTTGAGATCTTACTGTTCATTACGCCCTTTAAACAAGCCCGTCGGCGTGCATGTGCTGCTGATGGCGCGTATATAGCGTGTTAGCTGGACAACAACGTCGTACGTGTAAGCGTACTGAAATCAGAGTATTCAAAACAACGTAATGCAGTGCTTGAGACCGGTATTCCACCACTTTAAGAAGGTGAGCGAAAACCATGCACATACAAAACTCGGCAACTTCTTCTGATTACATTGGTATACAAAATAAATAAAGGATGGCTATGCTCTAGACTAGATCTAACAATTGCTGGCCACAAGAGAGTGGCTCTGCTCATGGTTTCAACAGACCTCTTGTTATTTTCTTCTGAAAAATAATTATTAATTATGTTCCAATAACATTGGAAGAATTTTAGTGTAACAATAGAGGACTTGAAATATAATTAACTATTTGAAATATACAAAATAAAATTATCAACTCATAAAAACTAAAGCATATAAAGAGTATAGTTTATACAAAAATAAATGTAGCATTTAATAATGGGCCAGGGACTGAAGGCTGAACATAACTAATGGAATAACGTCTAAAGGGATCCCACTGAAAAGTTTTTCACCATACGTTTGTTTACATATTAGCAATAAAATAAAATCAACATTATTGATAGGATAACAGGGATTATAAAGTTTCCAAGGGACTGTTTTACTGCAGATGATTTGTTCAGACCTGGGATAGGTACTGCAATACATTGATTTTACACAGAATTCAGAGTTCAGTTATCCTAGAGAGGACAACAAAAATGAAATAAAGGTAACAACCTAGTTCAGCAGAACTCTCTGGCCTGGCTTTGTGACATGCTGCTCAGTGGTAAACTGCAAAAAGCAAAATGCAAAAACTGCTGGACCTGGAACCCCCAGAGCTACATGGGAGCAGAATGAACGTGACTGATTGATAGAGCAGTGACAGCACAGACAAACATCAGTGAGAGGGAGAAAGAAATCAGAAAACAGCCGTATACTTACCTGGCTGTTGCTATTCTCACAAGAATCAATAGGCAGGTTTTTCTATTCTAAAACCTCTATCCTTAAAAACCAGGAAGGAAAGGGCACAGCGTGCTGAACAAAACCAGCGAGAGGTGACTACATCCGGTTATTTGGAAATTAATGTTTAGCTGCTTTTTAAAAAAATTTTCTTAGCTTCAAAGGCATTCTCTGGAAGATTGTTTCCAGGAGATCTGTTGAGCATTTTTTCTCAAATGCTATCAAACCGATCACCTTAGTCAGAAGCTAGAACACATCTGCGGTTCTCATGCATCAGCAGTAGCACACAAGCAGTTCCTTTCCATCCACATGGGGCATCACGACTTATCTCAGAAAAAACCCTGAAAAGTCATACATTCCACATCCCCTCCCCCCCACCCCGATTCTGAACATCTGACCAGGTAAAATGCAAAGGTAAACAGAAACCAATTTTGGTTACGGAGTAACGGGGATGCATGGGGCATTTTGAGCATTTTCGCATTGACATACAAAATTGATATGGGGGAAAAAAAAATCAAAGACCAATCAAAAAAAAGTAACTCCTCCCCCTGAGATACTAATGCTTACAATCCAGAAGTTACACAAAAAGCCATGTTTAAAAGATGTGTTAATACACAATACCATGGAACAGACCGAACTCAATGTCGTGTCCAACATTGCCCTTGGGGAAGGGCAAGGGGAACTGTTGCTGGCATTAATGGCTAAGCATCATTATGCTTCTGAAACACTTTTTAAAACCAGTTAAGGAGTGTGCCCAAGTCCTGTGGAAGCAAAACCGATTTGGGTCTCCATTATAAATATAACCCATGTAAATTATCATCATTCTCTGACAAATGAATTACATAATAAAGAGGAAATATAACCTTTCCACCTAAGTTCCCGTAGCAACGAGAATATAACGTAACAACCTGCTTATTTACCATATAGCTATGGTTAGATATATAAGATTAGTTAGGATAGTGCTTAGTAAGTATAAAAGTTAGAGCAGTATAACATATTAGGTGTTGATCACGCGAATATCACGCATGTAGGGGCCCAATCATGAAATACGATTGAGAACTATTAACCAATCAAATTAGGTTTATTGCTTATCTGAATCATATACAAACAGCTGTGGTACCCACTATTTGGCGGAGTTTTAGGACTCTCTCCTACCCTGGGTGAGTTTAAAGGGGGACTCCTGACCTCCAAGGAGGGTTGCTGGGTTATGCCTCTCACCTAGGGAACTGAGCTGGCATTAGAGAGGGTACCTTGGCTCCCCAAGGGCGACTACCTTGAAAAATAAGTAGTCAACCACCACTGTTGGAACGTACCGTCTCAGGCTCCCCTATGCGCTGCTTTAATGTGGGTCCCTTGCTTGAGTCCTTGCATTACTGCTTTCTTAACGGAAGCGTTACATTGTATTAAGTGGCTATGTTGTTTGATTAATAATTACAATAATTAAACCATAGACTCTGAGCTTGGAATTTGTGGTTGTTCATAATCCGAATCCTAAAAAGGGCCCATTAACAATCTTACCCTCACATGATTTGGTGTCAGAAGAGGGATCTGGATTGATGAATAATACCACTAACACCACCTTGGGAAAATGCTGCGGTGAGGGATTAGAAGAATTTTGTGTAATTCCCTGATTGTTGCTATCACTTGTACTGTGTGCTTGGTTGGGAGATAAACGGACAAAATATCCTCCCTGTGAAAAAAACCCAATCAGGAGCCAGACACCAGAACACCAGCTGTCAACTGACTGAGGACTGGCAGCAATAATGGCAGAGCCTGGAGGGTCAAGCCAGCCAGGGCCATTCCAGGGACTAAAGCGAAAATCAAAGGAAAAGCACCAGGACTCCTCAGGTAAGGTAGGACCTTTCTTTCCTGCTGCATATCCTGAAATTTACAAGTGAGAAAAAGAGGCATCGGGCCTGTGGTTGTTTGGTAGAAATCAAAGGGAGGCTTTGAATAAGTGGTTGAAAGCCCATAAACGTTCAGCAGAGAGTGAGCTATACAGTATAGAGGCTAGTGCATTGTTAGGCAAGGACTGGACAACAGGTGATTTGTTAAAGTGGTTAGAGGAGGGTCCAGCTAGTATGGTGGCCAAACTGCTCTTTTTTGTAAGATACCTGAAGGAAATGCATTTGTTATCTTTAGATACTTCAGATAATGTATAACTAAAACTAGAGCAACTAGAGCAAAGGAAGGAAGCCCAGCAGGAAGTGGCAGAATTAGAACAGAGATCAAAAGATACATGAGAGCGGTGCAGTCTGCGCTTCAGTTAGTGTTACCCCTGCCCCACAAGCTAATATCTGTGTAGGTCCTGAAGAATGGGATGGGGGCATCTGCAATGATCTGGATGATCCCCCTCCACCTGCTGTAGGATTTCCAGCAATACTGAAGACACGATCAACTGACGGAACAGGGAGTAACTAAAGTTAGAAATTATTGTTATCAAGAATTAAAAACTTAGAGGGATGACTAGGGTTATAAGCCTGGTTTACAAGATTCTGGCAAAATGGGGAAGCTCCGTCTATCTGACCCCGAATGAAGCTTCTGGACTACAGCTAGGTGCATATTGGAAAGCGGGGATAACACACAGGAACTGTGACATACTTTACTTAGCTGCATTATGCCTTGAGGAAACTGCTACACCCCCTGTGGTTGTTAAACCCCACAGTATTTGCAGCCCGGACCCACTACTGCAGGTGTTAACTAGTATGGCTGCCAGGAAATACATAGGATAAGGACCCAGACCTTGTAATCCCTGGGATAATATTAAGCCTAGGGATGTGTGTGTAATGTTATCTGGAGGGTTAGGACATTTTAATTGAGTAATGATAAAATTGGAGCTTTCTGACTGGGAACGTAATAGTTTCCTTAGTTATCAGGAAATGTTGAACCAGATGTTGTCATTTATGGAACTTGTGGAGGAAGGGGTTACCAAGGAGGGGAAGATGCACCTAGCTACACCTGTCAAAATTTGAGACTTGAATAGAGCGGAGATTTGGTGGGAGTTAAAAATAGCAAATCCACACATGACTGTTTGAAGGGAAAAGCACTCAATTTTTATGGGCATATCTTAAAAAACAGAGACACAAACACATATTGAGTAGCTCCAATCCAGGGAACCCCACTGGATAAACGTCAAAGAATATCATCTCAATCCCATGCTGGATTGACAGCTGAACTGGAATGCCAATTATCAGATGCATCCATGAATGCATCCCCTGGAGAGACATACCAAAGTCTCAGTTTAGCAGCCCAGGCAAATGAAGTTGGGTTTGCAGACAGAGGAAGCTTCCATGTCTGCCCTTGATCTGTTAAACTAGCAGGGGGTCAGGTGTTTCTGGCCTGCCTGCATCCCTCAAAAAAAGGACTAATGTTTATAAAGGCCAGAAATCTAGACGGCAAAAAGACCGAGTTTTTAATTGATACAGGTGCCACTCAACTATTACGAGATGTGGTGATTTTGTAAGGCTAAGAGGAACTCTCCTCCCTCACAGTGTGCCCATAGTGGGCCTAGAAGGGAGGGTTTTAATGGGACAGATAGGAAAAATTACCTTAGACTTTGGTACTGGGCGGGAAGAACTTAAACCATTAGTATTAAATACTAACCTAAATGTATTAGGCATGAATGACTTGACAGGGAAGTTGTTTTGTAATGAGAAAGTGAAAAGGGGTATTTATGTGATGCAAGGGCTAGCTTTACAGAGAAAAAATAAAGACACGGGTTTAAGGAGGGAAGTACCATTAGCATTAAAATAGCCTGTACTCCACAGTACAAGCTTAAGCATGAGGCATTGAAAGGACCTGAACTAGTTATCCATTCTTTATCGGAGACAGGAAGGATTAGGAAAACAAAAGTGCCATGTACTTCACCAATATGGCCAATTAGAAAATCAGATGGGCAGCGGAGGTTAACGATGGATTATCAGAAGTTAGACAGCGTTACTCCCTCCTTAGCTGCAGCCTGCCCAAGTACGTCTGAAATCTTAATAAAGGTTCAAGAGAATCAGGATATAAAATTTATGGCCATAGTGGATGTTTCTGATATGTTTTTCTCTTGGAAAGAAGATTCACAGGAACAACAGGATCAATTTGCTTTTACCTGTAAAGATTCACACTACACCCTTACTGTTCTTCCCTAAGGATATATACATAGCCCCACTCTTGCCCACACTGCCCTGAAGTCAATTTCGGAAAATAAATATGGACCAAATATGAGTAAAATTACAGGATAGTTTTACCAATATATTGATGATATATTGACTGGAGGAAGAACTAAAGAGGAGTCCGAAAATGTTTTTAAAGAAATAACTAGTCATTTACAACAAAGCAGACTGAAAATTAAGAGTGAAAAGGTTCAGCCTGTATCAGCTAGGGTAAAGTTCTTAGGTGCTCAGCTAATACTGATGGTATCTCAATATTACCTGAAAGATTAGCACAGTTAGAGCAAATCCCCACCCCTACAGGAAAGAAGGAATTACTACGTTTGATAGGACAGTTGAAATTTTTACAAAACCATGTGCCCGATTGTAATTTGCAATAAGGCTAAATGGGACTGGACAGAGAAGATCAAATTCTATTGAAAGAAATTATAAGAGATATAAATCATAACGAGCATTTGTCTAACTTTGAATCTGGACCTGTAAAAATATAATGGAATGCCTCTTAAAAAGGAAGGGCCACAAAACTTACACAACACAAAGATTTGTTAAGATTTGAGTGTGGCTGATGGAAGGGAAGCCATGGAAATTACACTACAAACGGAAAACTCTACTTGCTCTGTATCATGCCTTAAACACCTTTGATAATTCCTGTAAACCAGAAGATAAACAGAAGATCATTTTAACAGTTCCTCTGAGGATTCTGGCTACGATCGGTCAAATTGAAAGTTATGAGAAGGTGTCAGCCACCAGGGCAACACAACTGTCTATAATAAATGCTCTAGATGTAAGAACGTGAATGATAATGAAGAAAAGATTGATGGAAAATTAGATGTTCCATCTTTTGATATACTAATGAGTAAGGCTGATCTTACGGCCAACAATGTGGCAGCAGGTAAACACATTAGTGTATTACCTAAAAAACAGGCATGGAACATTGATGTGTCCCAAGGAGTGAAAAATGGAAAGGAGTATTTTAAAGCATCTACTCTAGGACCACATGGCGAAATTCACATATGCGAAGAGGAATGGAACATACAATGTGGGGAATTAAAAGCTTTCACTTGGCCCTTCAACAGGGAGCTATCCAGATCTTGACAGACAGTCATTAGGGGTATAAAGGAGTGTATAATGGATTCCTCAATGGAGGAAGAATTTGGAAAAGGCTGAGAACTGGGATATCTGGGAAAATCTTAATTTGAAAGGTGTAGCTGTGACATGGATCCCTAGTCATGCTAACAGGCAAGGATGGCAGTGCAATATGAGGAGCAGGGTGGATGAAATAGTAGGGCAGGAAGCAGTGGAAAGTAAAGAGCCTAGTTTATGAGCCCTTTCAGTGTGGGTCCATCAAAAGTTCGGCCATGGCAGAAAGAATGTTTTGATGGCATATTGCCATGAACAAGGACTTAAGTCTCCCATAGGACTGATTAACGATGTTTCAGATGAATGTGAAGTATGTCAGTTTAGAAGGAATGCCCTGGTTAGACCAATGGATTTACGTATCGTTAAAGGACAAAATCCAGGGACAGTGTGGCAGATAGATTAATCGGGCCTTTGTGAGGGCCAGTCAAATATATTTTGGTAACAGTAGATGTTGTAAGTCAAGTCGTTTTGTTGAGTGGAATAAAAATACTCTCAGGTGTCTATGTAGTTAAATCTTTGACTTCTTGAGTCATTGCTCTCCCTAGTCCATTGGAAATTCAGAGCAACAATGGTTCTCCATTCAGAGAGGAAAAAGTGCAGGGGTGGGCACAACAACACAGTATTAGATGGAAGTTTCATATCTGCTGTCATCTGGAGAGTAACGGAGTGGTGGAGAGAATAATTCAGGAAGTTAAAAAATATTTGTGCCTTTATGGGAATAATTGGGAAAATATACCTGTTATCTCATGGCTGCTCAACCACAGCCCCTGAGCTTGGTGTTTGTGGTTGTTCATAATCCGAATCCTAAAAAGGGCCCATTAACAATCTCACCCTGACAAGTCCTTATCTGCCAAAGAGGACAGGAATTTCTTTTACTTGGACAAACTAGAAACTAGACCTTGTGCGCCTGGCCTTTTTTGTATTGTTACTTTCACATATGAAGAGGGCATCCTACGTACAGTAAAACAATTTACACTCCTGGCTTTTATTGTGCTGATTGTTTTTTTTAAAGTGAAACTTCTGTTTCTTCATTGTAACTGCATTCTGCAGTTATTAGACTGTCTAGGATCCAATCCCTTTTTATTTACAGCTTCTGAGTTTTACTCCCAGTTTTAAAAAGTTTATGAAAAGCTCAATCTCAAGTCAACTCAGTATAAAAAGATGTTATGTGAAACAGCTGCTTCGATGCCGTTCCTAGAGTCCTTTCCCATCCAGGAGGTACCTAGCTATTTGCATATAGGTAATTATGAAGTAGCACAATATCTGTTCATCTTACATACACTGAAGGCTATTTAAACGGGCAGAGAATCATCACACTATTCTCAAGCTAAGGTGTCAGAATAATTGTTACTATAGATTCCAATTCTGCAAGTAACATGCTCTGTATAACCTAGTGAAATGTACAAAAAGGTTATTTATCTCTTCTGGATGACAAAATCATGTATTAATCTAGACATGTAAAAACATGTATCCACATGTTTTAATGGAACAGCAATTAAAGGACATAGTATGCTTATGTTTCAACTTTTCCATAAGTTCCTTCTGGAGGCCTGTAATACTTTGGGAAAGCCTTCAGTTGCAGGGAATTAAATGCATACTTGCGACATCCAACATTCTTCATTGTATTTTCTCGCCGACAACCCTCGCTGGGGAAAAAAAACAAGCACAAAAAATGACAGCAGTAAAAAGGAAAAAAAAAAAAAGACTTAAACTAAGATGAAATGCACTGGTTATTTTATAGCATTAACAAAAAGTTGGTTATATTTAATGAGCGTTTAATTAATTTGCCATTGCAAATATTAAAAATGATGACTCATCATACAATGCTAGTAAGCAGCACACAGAATGGACACATGCTATGTCTGATTGCTATTTTTGCATTTCTAAAAAGCAGCAGTGCATCTACTGAAAAAGTTCTCTCACGACGGTTTCATGTATTTTAGGGCGCACTGTTGTGGAGGTCACACGCCGCTTCACTGCGCAAGGGATCCCAAGAGATTGCTTACGAGCAGTTCTGCTAATTTATTAGTATATTACGCTGAAAAAGAAAAACTGCTGTTCTCTCGGTAACAGCTTTCAAGTAATTCTATTGTTCCCTGTATGTCAGTATTATCAGTACTTACATAAAGATTAGAGCTGATTGATAGAAAAATAATGATTTTTCAGTTATCTCTGCATGCATAAATTGACTTGAAAATCAACATAATCTAGAAAGAAATCTTAATGATGAAATAGCAGCTTTGTGTGGGTGCAAAAAGGATTGGCTGCATTGACAGCCATCACCCCAATCAAACAAAGCTGTACTGAATTTAATTTTTACCCAACGTTTTGGTGCAACTGCCCCACATTACAAAGAGGTTCTGTGCTACAATAAAAAACTACTCCAGTTATAAGGCTTCTTGACACTTGTAAATCTACTTCAGAGTTCCTTTGATTATATCCAAAAACAAACATACAAAAAGGAAGCACTAGCTTTTAAATATATGTTATAAATCAATTTAGACTTGCAGGAGAAGGTCCTTCCCTGACAGAGAACTGAAAGCTACACATTAAATACTGGAACTTCATAGCAAAGTGTACAGTACACCATCTTATGGTGAAATGTCACGTTATTCCTGTCTTGGAGACGGCTGCAGCATCAGCCAGGTAAGCTGTGGCCATCTGATTCAAAAGAGGGTTTGGATTCTGGTTCAGCTTGAAAGTTCTCTTGCTGTTAGGGACCTCACCATTCGTCTAGTGCTGGTTAATTAAACTGACTGTAACTGTGTTCTGTGTGTACCACCTAGTTCAACTTCATAAAACATTGTAACTTTTTGCTTTGGGAAAAAGCTTAAGTAGGTTTGAAATCCATCTCTAGAGCACATGCTGTGCCTGCCTCTTACAGAATGGATCGTCGTGATGATACTATTTTTGTTTTTTGTTTTACAGACCACCCCCCACAGGCTGTTGCAGTCAAACAGATGCATCACAAATTTGCACAAATTATTGGTCAGAGTACTAAAAAACCCAATTAAGTTTAACTAGCAAATATGAGATGCTGGATGACCGCTTTCACTCCAAAGTGAATCATTCTGTTCTCAATTCATTCCACTGCATCTGGTTATTGCCCGAGTGCCTCTATGGCGCAGGTGGCCCATAGAGATGGTGACAAAGATGTGTTTCACACACCATTTCATGTGCCATGTTTCTTCTGCTGGAGGCACATAAGCAGTAAGCACGACAGCATTTTAAATCTGAATGCCTGAACGAAAGCACAGACCAAGCTAAAAAAGGAAAAAAAAGATGACAACTCGTCCCCATAAGTTAAAGAAAAAAAAGAAAATCCACGATGTTGTTTTCAAAAAATGTAGGCTTTCATTCTAGAGGAGTTTAAGGGTGGTCTTACTGCAGCCCTCGGGATGGTCATGAGCAAAGCCCTCACACTTTATTTAAAATAAAGAGATTAATAATCTCAGGGAGTTCAGTGCAGGTAAGCCTACTAAAGCTACTTTCACGTCTTGTTAGAGAGAACCCAGGACACACATCACATTGCAAGAACAAGGCCATGGTTCAGCCTGGGATTTGTTCACTTTGTCTAAAGGCAGATTTTGGTACCCATAGCGAATGAACCAGTGTTAATCAGAAAGAAGAGATGGTTTGTACAGAGACAAATCTAGTGGTACTAGATATCAGCACAGGACATGGGTATGTCCAGTGCCATCATACCATGATTTTAAATCCCACCAGCAGTAAGGATTTATCTAAATTCATTGAAACTAAAAATAAATAGAACACATGCCTAAATATATTTATATATAAAAATATGTATACATGTCTTTCTGGGTTTGTTTTTTTTTTAAAATGGAATTGAAAGGAAATTGAGGAAAAATACCAGGAGATAGTGTACTGTACAGTCTGATTTCATGAAGACGCAAATATAACCACATACTTTTTTTTAGTTAGAATATTCACCAAATTGAGGATTTTATTCTAACTGTGCTCTTTTCTTTATTTTAATCTTAGGTCTTTCCAAAGCTTTCAAATTTCATGAAAATTGATAATAAAAGATACAGCTGCCTACATTTTTAAGCGAGTTAATAATAGTAGAAAATAGAAATCACAGTACTAGAAGGGTTCTCCTCAGAAACCAAATTTTCTGTCATCTCAGGCACAACCCCTTCATGACTTTAGCATGTAGCAAACTACATTAAATGAGGTTAGGGTTTTTTATCAGCTATTGCTATTGACAAGCTCTGCCAGACCACTGCATCAACAAAATCTTTCAGTTTAAATAGGCCTCTCCTAGTTTGATGTTATATATAAAGATGATCAAATTCCATCTGCAATTATTCTGTGTGACTAAACTAGGTAAGTCGCTTTAGTCTCACCACTTAAACAAATGTTAACTTACCATCACCCATTTACATCCCTATGAACACCATAATTTATTAAAGCTGTCCAACACTTAAAAATGGAAATAACAGTAATATTTAGTCTAGTGTAATTAAAACAAAACCCAATGGAAAACCCACCTACTAAGCCCACCTACGAAAGGAGCTAACTGATACCTCCCTCTTCTTGCCTGAATATTAAAGACCGATATCTTTAGCTTCTAGGATGATAATAACCCTGTTTCAGCATAAGTTCTATAACAAAGCACTTGAAACAGATAATGGATCATTAGGAGGCTGATGCCAGTTACATCCTCTTCCTAACCACAAGTCATTCTCTTTATGTATTTAATACATTACAAAATGCAGATCTCCAAATAGAACGAAATAATTCTGCATGCAGCGCACGGCAAGTTGTTTTTTGAGTGGGTACACTAGTCTACCAGAACATACTTTACCATGAGAAAGGAACAAGACTATGGTTCTACAAACTGTTCAGGAATGTAATTTGGATATTATGCTTTGAAATGAAGGTAGAAATTTGGTTATTTCTTTAAATAAATTTCTTACAATTTCTTATAAACCCCACCCGCATTTTTGTTTTTCTCTCCATACCTTGTAAAAATGAAAGGCAAGATTAGCATACACCTTAAATATACAAAAAGATACAAATTCTTTCCAGACAGAGTTCCTTTCTCTGGAATACATGAAACAAGTAACACAAAACTGTATTTGGTAAGAGATCTTCAGGCCGGCTAAAGTAACGAGGTAACAGGCCAATGTCAGACTATGTTACAAGCACTGAAAGCAGAACAATAATTTAAAGTTTCAATACAATTCTTTTTGATAAAATAATTTGATGTATATATATTTACAGTTTAGTACAATAGAAACGTAAAATTGTAAGGCATAATAATAATTATTGGCAGACAATGCTATGACACATTCCTTTGTCCAGCAGGTACCAAGTGGCAATACACATTCAAGCACTTTTTTTTTGGTTGTTTTTTTTTTTAACCTTATCTTCATTTGCAACGTAATCTGGCCACCAGGTATGCTATGCTCAGAAACAGCCACACAATTAGTAAATTGGGGCTGAGAGCTAGTAAAGGAATAGAGTAGAGGAGGCTGGGATCTAGTCTGAAATCTCGGATGGGCACCAAGCCACTCAAGTTCTTCTGGGTGACTACCTCCCGTGTTCCAATGCTGTGAAAAGGAAGAAGGTTGGGAGGAGGGAAAATAAAACAGAAAGGAAGACAGACATGCAAATGAATGTATAAAAAGAGATGGCAAAACAAGGTGGTCAAGTAAATGAAAAACATGGACAAAAGCACAACGAAACCAGAAGATGAAGGAAAGAAAGGGCGAAAAAACATCTCAAAAATATGTATCAGCGCAATTACGGAAATAAGGAGAGGGATAGAGAATAAAAGAGAAAAATAAGAAAGAAGTACTGTAGTCTACTGAAAATAAACACATGTAGGTTGAACATAAATGGTTTTCCATGTTCATTCTTTCAGATTACCAAGCAATAATATCCCATGCTGCTCTGCCATGCTTCTGCATGCTGCAAAGAAGTGGAGCTCTGAAAAGCAAGCTGAACATGAATAACCATTGTAGTATTTGACCCTTTCAAACATCTTTCCATGTAGGCTGCAATGAAGTAATTTAACTTCTTAACGACCTGCTCAATATGTAAACAAAAAACCCCCCCAAACCACCCAGTTACTCTTCTGCTTCAACATGAATTCAAGTGTGTATCAATATGCTTTCCAAACTGCATGTTTCTGAGGTACCTCTGTTTATGCATGTGAAGGCAAGACATGACGCCTGGTGCCTCTCATTATGCCTCCGCTTCCTACATTGGTTTGAACACCTAGGGCCTACAGCAGAGAACACCTCTGCAGGGAACCCAAAGCTTAATAGTGTGCCATTTCATTCTGGATCTCTCTTATACCCTGTGCAGTTCAACTCTATTTTTTGTTTACAAAGCATCAACTAAATGCAGCCTGTGAACCCGACCCTGTTAGAGCAAATGCTCTCACTCCAGCCATACAAGGTGATGCATAACCTTGCTGGTTGCGTAACAAGGTTAGTTAACCAACAGACAATGTCTTAGAAGACAGACAGACCCTGGAGGGGGTGAAAGAGAAAAGTAATCTTCAGATTACAGGTGGCAACACTTCCAAGTCAAATGGAATTAGGTGGTCAGGGAACTAAACCACTTGTATTTCTGACCTGGATTATCACATCCAAATTGGTGATCAAAACATGTTTTCACTTCTGGTGCCTGCACTGGGTAAGAACAGATTGAATCTGTGATGACTAAAAATCCCAATTATCTTCGTAGCAGTGGAGAGGCGCATACGTGTATGTGTGATCTGAAGAATCAGTAAGTGAAAAGCTAACACTGACTGGGAAGGCTCAACCGAATGTAGCTTGGAGGAAGAAATGTGTTTTAGGATATAGATAAGGAAGTAAAATAATGGGAGAGGGAAAGAAGTGAGAAAGGCTCAAAATGACAAGATGATGTTATGATCATCACATCTCTACCATTAAAAACTAGTATCACACTGCTCAATTTTACATGAAGACATATGCACAGACATATACAGTGGGAATGGAAGCAACAGCTGGAAAAAGCTGTCCTTGTCACTGTTGGCCCACGTAGATGCTTCCAACCGAGGAGTGAAAAGTGACTTTTTGGAAATACACCACATTGTACAGTGTCTTAAATCAAAACATTTATCAGCAGACTATCTCTAGGAGAGGACCAGAGTAAAGAGACAAAGCAAACTCCCTGCTAATCCAGCTTGTGTATGGGAATCCTCTCTGTGAGCAGAGGCTGGGGCTGCCCCATGTCGGACACTGCTGGTTCCAGCCTGTTCAGACGGACCCACCACAGAGCACAGCCAAGCCTCTCGGCCACAGTGGTGCCACCTAAGAAAACTGCATAAGAAAAGCGAAGACGCTGCATAGCAGTGAGGAGTGACAGTAAAAAATGTGAGTAACAGCCCTGTGAGAACCCAAGTTGGGGAAGGAGGGGAGAAGGTGCCCCAGGTGCTGGATCAGCGATTCCTCTGCAGCTGTGGAGAAGACCACAGGGGAGCAGATTTCCATGCTGCAGCCCATGGCAGGTGACTATTTCCTGAAGGAAACTGGAGCCTGTGGAAAGCCTATGCAGGAGCATAGGTTTATCCTGACTGGTTTAGCCAGTCATGGGAAGGACCCATACTGGACTGGGGGAAGCCGGCAAGGCGCAAGCAGCA